>NC_048570.1:39196022-39223522 GCF_013265735.2 Oncorhynchus mykiss
CTGACCCAAGGAAGAGGTGGTTGAGTTCCTGTGCCATTGCCCTGACAACAAGCCCAGCTGCACGCTACACATACCACGCCGCAGATATGTCTGGACGTACACAACTCACACACTCACCTACTCGCAGCCCCCCCCCCCACCCTCCTGATGCAGGCGAGACTTTACTCTGATATTAGTATATGTGGACAGATGGCTTTAGTACAGGGGTCTGTCAAACATGCTCTACTTAGCCCAAAGGTCTGATAGAACCAGGACGGACACACATCACAGACAAATACCATACATGGAGGTGTGTGTGTGTGTGTGTGTGTGTGTGTGTGTGTGTGTGTGTGTGTGTGTGTGTGTGTGTGTGTGTGTGTGTGTGTGCAGGCATGCGTGGGAGTGCGTGCGTGTGTCTGAAAGCACATTCTTGTCTTTATCAGCATTAACAACTTCCTCCAGTCTACTCCTCTCTGGAACAGAGGGATTCGTCTCTCTTTTTTCTCTCTCTCTCTCTCTCTTTATCACATCTCTCCATTTCCTCCCCTCCTTCAGTCTGGAAGAAACAAAAGAGTGTGGATCTGAGCTAGACAAAGAGAGGAAGATAAGCCACACTGCAGCTCCAGTCTCTTTACCGGGGTCAGCCATTGGTCACACCTGGCGTGTTTGTGTGTGTTTAGAGGTTGATTTCATTAGGAAAATCCTTACGGAGCCGGGAGCAACAGAAATGTGATGTGTTTGTGTGGTCAGACTAGGAATCTATGTGTTCCGTTCTTTCTCCCTCCTCCATCTTAACCCCCCCTCACCCTCATGCCTCTCTCTCCCTTTTCTCTCTCTACCTTTCTCGCTTTCTTGTGCTGTGCATGGAATTGAGACTTGTGAGGTAAGGAAGGTAAGGAATGAGAGAGGGGGAGCGGTGTGTGTGTGTGTGTGTGTCTGGTTGGTGTTAAGGCGTGGTTACAGTGGGATGGAATGGGTTGCTGTAAACTGGCAGTAGTGAGAACCCGCGTGTGTGTGTGTGTGTGTGTGTGTGTGTGTGTGTGTGTGTGTGTGTGTGTGTGTGTGTGTGTGTGTGTGTGTGTGTGCGCGTGTGTGAGAGAGTGTGTTCTTGGGTGCGTGCGTGTGTGTGTAGGGGTGTGTGTTGTCTCTGAGCCGTTGCGCCTGTTCATCACCTCAAGCCCTGCAGGCCTCTGTCTCCTTGGGTGGCCTGGCACACACACAGGACATAGTGTGTGTCTGTGTGTGTGTGTGTGTGTATGTGTGTGTGTGTGTGCTTGTGTCTGTGTGTGTGTGTGTGTGTTCAGTGGTCTGGCAGCTACACAGGATCCAGATTGTACTCTGGGCAGGGCCCCAGCCTAACCCCAACCCCCACCCTCTACTCTTTACGGCTCTAAGAGCTACACACGACACTCTCTCTCCTTTTATTTTCTCTCATGTTCTCCTCTTACACACTCACACTCTTTTTTTTCCTTCTTATTTTTTTCCTTCTTTTTTTAATTAACCCTTCCACCGCCACTCCTCTTCGGGGGACACATATCTTTGAAGTTTTTTCGTTTTTTACAGCTTTTCTGCTGCGTATACAGTACATACATTTTACATAGACGTTTTACATGTACATTTTTACATACAGTAGCAGTCAAAAGTTTGGACACACCTACTCATTCAACTCAAATCCAATTCAATTTTATTTGTCACATGCACCGAGTACAACAAGTGTAGACTTTACCGTGAAATGCTTCCTTACAAGCCCTCAACCAACAGTGCAGTTCAGGAAGAGTTAAGAAAATATTTACCAAGTAGACTAAAATAAAAAGTAACACAATAAGAATAACAATAACAGGGCTATATACAGGGGGAACCAGTGTGCAGGGGTACAGGTGGCTAGTTGAGGTAATCTGTACATGTAGGTGGGGACGAAGTGACTCTGCATAGATAACAAACAAACAGCGAGTGCAGAGAAAACAGTCTATAACTTGGGTGACTGGAGTCTGACAATTGTATAGGCTTTCCTCTGACACCGCCTATTATATAGGTCCTGGATGGCAGGAGGCCTGGCCCCAGTGATGTACTGGGCTGTTCGCACTACCCTCTGTAGCGCCTTACGGTCAGATGCCGAGCCGTTGCTATACCAGGCGGTGATGCAACCGGTCAGGATGCTCTCGATGGTGCAGCTGTAGAACCTTTTGAGTATTTGGAGACCCATGCCAAATCTTTTCAGTCTCCTGAGGGGGAAAATGTTTAGTCGTCCCCTCTTCACGACTGCCTTGATATGTTTGGACCATGATAGTTCATTGGTGATTCAAGGGTTTTTCTTTATTTTTTAAAATGTTCTACATTGTAGAATAATATTGAAGACATCAAAACTATGAAATAACACATATGGAATCATGGAATATGGAATCATATGGAATAATGTGTTAAACAAATCAAAATACTGTATATTTTATATTTGAGATTTTTCAAAGTAGCCACCTTTTGCTTTGAACACTCTTGACATTCTCTCAACCAGCTTCACCTGGAATGCTTTAACAAAGGTATTGAAGGAGTTCCCACATATGCTGAGCACTTGTTGTTTGCTTTTCCTTCACTCTGCAGTCCAACTCATCCCAAACCATCTTAATTGGGTTGAGGTCGGGTGATTGTGTAGGCCAGGTCATCTGATGCAGCACTCCATCACTCTCCTTCTTGGTCAAATAGCCTTTACACAGCCTGGAGGTGTGTTTTAGGTCATTGTCCTGTTGAAAAACAAATGATAATCCCACTAAGCGCAAACCAGATGAGATGGCATATCGCTGCATAATGCTGTGGTAGCCATGCTGGTTAAGTGTGCCTTGAATTCTAAATGAGTCACAGACAGTGTCACCGGCAAAGCACCATCACACCTCCTCCATGCTTCATGGTGGGAACCACGCATGCAGAGATAATCTGTTCACCTGCTATTCGGCTCACAAAGACACAGTGGTTGGAACCAAAAATCTGAAATTTGGACTCATCAGACCAAAGGACAGATTTCCATTGGTCTAATGGCCATTGCCTGTGTTTCATGGCCCAAGCAAGTCTCTTCTTATTGGTGTCCTTTAGTAGTGGTTTCTTTGCAGCATTTCGACCATGAAGGTCTGATACACACAGTCTCCTCTGTGCGGTTTATGTTGAGATGTGTCTGTTACTTGAACTCTGTGAAGCATTTATTTGGGCTGCCATTTCTGAAGCTGGTAACTCTAATGAACTTATCCTCTGCAGCAGAGGTAACTTGGTCTTCCTTTCCTGTGGCGGTTTTAATGAGAGCCAGTTTCCGCGCTTGAAGAAACTATCAAAGTTCTTGACATTTTCCGAATTCACCGACCTTCATGTCTTAACGTAATGATGGACTGTCATTTTTCTTTGTTTATTTGAGCTGTTCTTGCCATAATATGGACTTGGTGTTTTACCAAATAGGGCTCTCTTCTGTATACCAACCCTACCTTGTCACAACACAACTGATTTGCTCAAACGCATGAAGAAGGAAAGAAATTCCACAAATGAACTTTTAATAAGGCACACCTGTTAACTGAAATGCATTCCAGGTGACGACCTCATGAAGCTAAAAAAAAAATAAAGAAAAACCCTCGATTGAGTAGGCTTGTCCAAACTTTTGACTGGTACTGTACATGGTACGTTATATAAAGCAGTCACATAACAATAATACATTACCATACATAAGCTCTTTAATCCCACCCCTCAGCCACTCTCAGCCCATCCCACCTATCACCATAGACCACCCTCGTTTGGTTTCCATGTGCCATATACTTTTCAATTGTTCTTTGATGTTTTTACATAAATGTATAAACTTTCTAATCGTATAGTATCCACAGATTGTGAGCTAAAGATGAACCTTTCCTACGAGTATTATTATAGTATTTATTGACTGACCATGGTTTTCCAAATCGCCCAACACTGCTATTTGTAAGGTTCATTTTAAATGAATGTTGTAATTTTTTTTGAACCATTCCTGAACCTGTGACCAGAAACAAGCTACATATGGGCAATACAGGAATAAATAATCTTGTGATTCAGTCTCTTCGCAGTAAATCTACAGAGCTGAGATCGTTGTATGTCCCATATATATATATATATATATATATATATATATATATATATATATATATATATATATATATATATAGCATTCTGTTGGTGGCAAGAATTTTGTATAATAATTTCAATTGAAAAACTCAACGTTTTTTGTGTGTACGAGTTCATAAACCATGTGCCATGGAATCGGTACATCGAAAATCTCTTCCCATTTATTTTCAACCTGTATGACGCAGCTGTCAACATTTTTGTCCTCAAATGAAACGGGTATATTTTTCTATTTATGCCAGTTCCTTTCAGACAATTTTTATCTTTAATATGAGGCAGGCAAACAAGTTCCCTTCCTTCTCCCTTTTCCACTTGCCTCCTCCATTTTTGTGGTAGTGCTGCAATCAGTTGGTTTTAAGTTGGGATTGAGCAGACATTCCCATATATTTTCGATAGCTGCGTATGTGTCATAACTCTACCATTTCTATACCTAATATCATTAATAAATATAATATATATATTTGTTATATTAATCAGTATATTTGAGTTTAACCATAACATTTGTTGTAATATTTGTTATATCTTTTGTAGAGGATAAAACTGAAAATGTAAACAGCTTTGTATGGCTTGTTTAAGAAAGAGCAATACTTTAAACAAAATTTCATTTGAAATTATTCAGGAAATGAGAAGTTGTAATCTGTATAAAGGCAAAAAGGCCAAGGATGAGTCTTTCTTAATAATCTACTGGAGAACCATTTGGCGTTTAAGTATAACTTATATATGAGTGAAGCTTTTAGTGAGTTTTAAAACATTAATATTTAATCATTTTTGCCCCCCAAACTCATATACATTATATAAATAGTCGTCTGGAGTAGGCAGCGCCATTAGTAAGTAAGTAAACTGTGATAGGACCAACCTCTCCATGGTTGCAGAATCTTATCTATTTTCCAAACGTTCTAATGAAATTAACTGTGGTAAGCTCATTTATATTTTATGGAAATGTGAATACCAAGTATGTCTACTTCACCATCCGCCCATTTTATCGGTAAACTACAAGATAGTGTAAACACGGTGTCTTTTAACGATCCAGTACGTAATATGGTACACTTGTCATAATTAGGTTTTAGTCCAGAGAGGCTAGAGAAGTGACCAAGATCTTCAATAAGACAGTGCAGGGATCTAGATTGCGGACTTAAGAAAAAACTTGAGTCATACATTGACACTTTTGTTTTTATCCCATGGATTTCTCACCCCTTGGTGTTCTTGTTGGATCTAATTTTGATAGCTAGCTTTTCAATGGCCATAATAAATAGATATGGAGACAACGGACAGCCTTGATTTATTCCTCTTAAAAGCGCAATACTTTCTGAGAAGTAACCCCTATTTACTATTTTACATCTGTGGTTGCTGTACATCATTTTTACCCATTGTATAAGAGATTCACCACTATGCATTTCGCCAGGATTTTCGCATCACAACATTGAAGTGTAAGAGGCCTCCAGTTTTTTAAATTGACTGGATCTTTATACTTACCACCTGGGTCCTGTTTTAGTAGTAATGAAATCAGACCTTCTTGTTGAGTTCCTGAAAGTCTACCATTTTTATAATAATTAAAACATGCTAATAATGGATATTTTAGTACATAAAAAAAGGTCTGATGTACCACTACTGTTATACCATCAAGCCCTGGTGTTTTTCCAGACTGGAAAGATTTAATTGCATCACTAAGTTCCTCTTCTGTAAGTTGGCCTTCACACAGGTCTTTCTGTAAATTTGTTCATTTTACATTATTATTATTATTATTAGGAAATAAATCCTTACAGTTAACATCATTCAGTGGAAATGGAGGAAACTGAAAAGAAAACATATGCTTAAAACATTTTGCTTCCTCTTTCAAAATATCATTTTGTGAATCATGGATGATTTCTGTAAATTATTTTTGGTAGCATTTCTATGTTGAAGATTCAAGAAAAATGTTGTGCATTTTTCACCATTTTCAATCCAATTCGCTTTATTTTTGTAATACATTACACTTGATCGTTCTTAAATAAGTACCTCCAATTCTTTTTGTTTTTCCTCTAACCTATTTTGTGCCTCTATAGTACAGTTTCCATTACTATCTACCTGCTCTGTTATTTCCTCTATCAAATAAGCTTTTATTCAATTTCCAACAGCCCCGTCCACTTGGAAATTCTGCAAGTTATATGGAGGCCAATTAGATGGTGGTCCGATCGCATTCGGTTTCCTATTAATACTTTTTTACTTTTGATGCCAGCTAGAATGAGACCAGGAAGTAATCAAGACGGCTAGCTTGAAAAAGCCTCCTCCATATACATCTCACTAGGTCAGGGTTTTTCAGCCTCCATATATCCACTAGTTCTAATGTATCCATGATATTCGTGATCTCCTTAATTGCTTAAGGGTGATAGTTTGTAGTGTGACTTCCTTTACACTCCATTGAGGTACTTAAAACCGTATTATAATCTCCCTCCATAATAATAGATTCATTCGTTGCTTGTGAACTCAATAGATTATTCTATATATTTTAGAAGAAGTCTGGATCATCATTATTTGGCCAATATCGATCAATTTGCCTGATCAATCTGTTTTGGGTCCAATAGCATATTTAAAATAATACATTTCATTGAGGATCTGTTTGTACAGTTTGCACAATCAGAACAACATTTTTAATAATTAGTATAATCACCCCTTTTGAGTTTCTTTGCCCATGACAAAAATGTATTTCTCCCTCCCAGTCCTTTTCCTCATCTATATTTGCAGAATTAGTTTCCTGTAAACAATAGATATTGTATTATTTCTCTTTTAGCCAGGTAAAAATGTATTTTTGGAGTAGGTGACACCTTTTGTAACATGATATTCTCTCCAGTCCCACTCCCATTCACAAGGAGCCGAAAGCAAAGTCTTGTATTTTTGTCTTTATTTTGTGAAAACAAGGAAGAGTCGCCTTCCCTCGCTAGTAGTAGCTAGCTGTCAGCCTTAGTAGTTGGTTTTAGCCTGGCTAAAACATAGCAAGCTAGCTAGCTAGCCATTTTAGCTTCCCACATCGCCATGTGAAATAATCAGATTTATAATAAAATAATATACCCGGCAAATACTCTTATACAAGTATAACTTAACCCATTATCCCGATTTGATAAACTGCTTACGTATTCAGTCCCATATCATCTAAATATAGAACTTCATGTTTTGGTCATGGAGAAAAAAGTACATGACTATCTAGTTGGCTACAGTAGGTTCTACCATTTCACAATAGCCTGTAATCACTAGTTGTTACTTCTAAACAAAATACCTTTTTGGGTGGATTCTTGTATTTTCTTGTTGTCTACTTATTTGTTGTAGAGTGTCTTGTCTTGTTGTCTTCCCTTGCTTGCAAATTGGCTAAACACTGCAAGCTAGCTAGCCTTTTAGCTTCCCACATCTCCAAATATTCTTATACTTGAAGCAAAAAAGCACGTGGCTATCAGTTTGAACCTAGAATAATAATCACTTACATTTTGGGGTGATTCTATAAGGCTACAACGTTGTTTGGTTTATTGTTTGAACAGTCTCTAAGATTATGTTTGGTTATCAATGCAAAATAGGCTGCTTATTCAATGTCAAACTAAACCAAGACAGCATGGGTCCCCAGATCCTCAAAAAGTTCTACAGCTGCACCATCGAGAGCATCCTGACCGGTTGCATCACCACCTGGTATGGCAACTGCTCGGCAACCTGACCGTAAGGCGCTACAGAGGGTACTGCATATGGCCCAGTACATCACCGTGGCCAAGCTTCCTGCAATACAGGACCTATATAATAGGCGGTGTCAGAGGAAAGACAAAAAAATGGTCAAAGACTCCAGTCACCCAAGTTATAGATTCTTCTCTCTGCTACCGCACGGCAATCGGTACCGGAGCGCCAAGTCTTGTTCCAAAAGGCTCCTTATTAGCTTCTACCCCCAAGCCATAAGACCGCTGAACAATTAATCAAACAGCCTTCCGTACTTTTTACTGTTTACTTTTGTTTTTACACTGCTGCTACATGATGTTTATTATATATGCATAGTCACTTTACCCCTACCTACATGTACACATTACCTGGACTAACCTGTACCCCCGCACATTGACTCGGCACCGGTGCCCCCTGTGTATAGCCCCTTTGTCGTTATGTTATTGTGTTACTTTTTACTTTAGTTTATTTAGTAAATACTTTTGCATTGTTGGTTAAGGGCTCATAAGTAAGCATTTCACAGTAAGGTCTACATCTGTTGTATTCAGCGCATGTGACCAATACATTTTGATTTGATTTGATCTGGGTGTTTAAGTGATTTTGAAGTTGATTGGCTTCCCTCATCTCCTTGTGAAATAATCCGATTTATAATGAAATAATATGCCCTGGCAAATATTCGTATACTTGCTTGTGCAACCTACGATATTATCCCAGTTTCATATGCTGTTTCAATGTATTCACTCCCATATCAGCTAAAAATAAGAATATCATCATGTTTTAGTCGTGGAGAAAAAGCACATATCTTGTAGCTGTTTTTACCAATAGCCTGAAATGACTAGTTATCACTTCCAAACAAAATAACCTTTTGGATTCTAATAAGGCTATAATGTGGTTTGGTTTATTGTTTGAACAGTTGCTGATATTATATTTGCTTATCAATGCAGAATAGGCTGATTTCATGCGATAACCTATAGCCCATAGATCAGATCAAGGAAGCAAGCAAGCTTCATTGCCGACACAACACTGCCCCCACGGTCACGGAAAGTATGATAGGACGCGTTACAATTTGCACGTGACACGGTAGTGCCCCGAGCACGCTATAAGGAGACGCCCTTTTTGTGACGAGAAGCGACACTGCGCTACACTTCGTCGGCTTGGTTTGCATATTCCGTGTAGACCCCTGTAGGAACTCTATAAACTACCCCCTCCCAACTCATGGCAGCCTGATAAGTTAACCAATTGTTCCCTGTGTGTGTGTGTGTGTGTGTGTGTGTGTGTGTGTGTGTGTGTGTGTGTGTGTGTGTGTGTGTGTGTGTGTGTGTGTGTGTGTGTGTGTGTGTGTGTGTGTGTGTGTGTGTGTGTGTGTGTGTGTGTGTTCTCCCTGGCCAGGCTGCGGTGGTGGTGGTGTTTAACTTTGCCATGGTACTGCTCATCTTCCCTGCCATCCTCAGTATGGACCTGTATCGCAGAGAGGACCGGCGCTTTGACATCTTCTGCTGCTTCTACAGGTAACACACACACACACACACACATACTCAACACACACACACACACTGTATATCTCTCCCCACCCCGGGGTTCATAAAGGTGTGTTGTATTTTTCCATGTGATTACAGCTGAGTGTATCTCTACCTCAACTTCCCTAACTGATCCTTTAATTACTGTTTAGAGTGTGCTCTCTGTCTGTCTGTTTATCCTTCTCTCTCTTTGTTAAACATCACCTGCCTGTCTGTGCATGTTCAGCTCCATAACACACAGTCAATACACTCCCAGAAGTACACACGTGCACATATACCAAACATCTCCAGCGCCACTGCTAGCTGTCTGTCTGTCCCACAGCCTGTGTGCTAACTCTCTCTCTGTCTGTCTGTCTGTCTGTCTGTCTGTCCCACAGCCTGTGTGCTAACTCTGTGTCTGTCTGTCTGTCCCCCAGCCTGTGTGCTAACTCTCTGTCTGTCTGTCCCCCAGCCTGTGTGCTAACTCTCTGTCTGTGTCTCTCCAGCCCGTGTGCTAACAGGGTGATCCAGATCGAGCCCCAGGCTTACCTGGATGGAGCAGATGGCAGTCACTACAGCCCCCCTCCTACCTCCTTCCGCACCCCCCCTCCCTCCTACAGCAGCCATGGTTTCTCCCAGCAGACTCAGATCACCATGCAGTCTACCGTCCAGCTGAGGACAGAGTACGACCCCAGGACTCAGGCCTTCTACACTACGGCCGAACCCAGGTCCCAGATCTCCGTACAACCGTTTACACCCGCAGCCACTGGCCCCGCCAACAACCCCAACGCCAGTCACGGTGTTCATGGCAACAACAACCACCATAGCAACCATCACAGCCGGAGTGGGAGTAGCAGTAGTCACGGCAACCTGAACAACAACAACGGTGGGCGTGGTTCCGGCTCAGTCCCGTTCCCTCCTCCCCCGTCCTCCTCTGGCGTTCCCCCTGTCTCCCCCCAGGCGGGGGAGGGGGTGTGTGTGTCGGGGGAGAGTGCCAGCTCCACCAGGGATCTGCTGTCCCAGTTTGGAGAGGCCTCTCTGGGGCTGCGCTGTCTGGAGCCCCCCTGCTCCCGATGGACCCTGGCCTCCTTCGCAGAGAAACACTACGCCCCCTTCCTACTGCAGCCCACCACCAAGGTCAGTGTGTGTGTGTGTGTGTGTGTGTGTGTGTGTGTGTGTGCGCGCGCGCACGCCTGCGGGCACACTTGTGTGTTCCTCCCCAGCGGTGGCTAACTCGCAGAGCCTGCTGAGTCAGACCTATCTAACCACAGAGCTTCAGTAGTAAGTTAGAGTACGTTCTAGTTGTCAAATATCTTACAGCGGGGGTAGACCTGGCTTTCAGTCTGTGGTCTGTCTTCTCTCCTGGGTGGGCCCTTAAACTGACCTCCTGACCTGACTGACTCAGTCTGTGGTCAGACAGATACTACATTATGCTGGCTGGAGTGTTGAGATGGGTGACTAAACTGGGAGAGTAAAGCAGGTCCTGCCAGCGGTATTTACGTGCTCTTGACTGCGTCCCAAATGGCACCATGTTCCCTACATAGTGCGCTTACTCTAGTTCACTTTGGAACGTGGGCTGTTTCTGTGGCCGTTGGGTTTCAGTCTGTAAAGGGCCACCCATGTTCGGCGTGCTGTGTACTTATCTCCCCCCTCCTCCCTCCGTCCCTCCCTCTCTTCAGGTGGTAGTCATCCTGCTGTTCCTGGTCCTGCTGGGGGTCAGTCTGTACGGGACCACACGGGTACGGGACGGGCTGGAGCTGACCGACATCGTTCCCAGGGAGACCAGCGAGTACGACTTCATCGGGGCCCAGTTCAAGTTCTTCTCCTTCTACAACATGTACGTGGTGACCCAGCGAGCGGAGTACTCCCAGGCCCAGCCCCTGCTCTACCAGCTGCACTGTCGCTTCAACACGATCCGCTACGTACTGAGGGAGGACAACGGCCAGCTGCCACTCATGTGGCTCCACTACTTCAGGGACTGGCTGCAAGGTGAGGCATATACAATACACATGTACTGTACGGTGCATTAGGAAAGTATTCAGACCCCTTCACTTTTTCCACGTTTTGTTACGTTACAGACATATTTTAAAATGGATTTTACAAAAAAAGTTCTCTCTCAAAATGGATTTTAACAATCTGCACACAATACCCTATAAAAAAAACGGGTTTTTAGAAATACCTTATTTACATACCCTTTCCTATGAGACTCGAAATTGAGCTCAGGTGCATCCTGTTTCCATTGATCGCCCTTGAGATGTTTCTACAACTTGATTGGAGTCCACTTGGGAAATTCAATTGATTGGACATGATTGGGAAAGGCACACACTGTTGACAGTGCATGTCAGAGCAAAAACCATGCCATGATGTCAAAGGAATTGTCCGTAGAACTCAGAGACAGGATTGTGTTGAGGCACATATCTGGGGAAGGGTACCAAAACATTTCTGCAGAATTGAAAGTCCCCAAGAACACAGTGGCCCCAATCATTAAATGGAAGAAGTTTGCAACCACCAAGACTCTTCCTAGAGCTGGCCGCCCAGCCAAACTGAGCAATCGGGGGAGAAGGGTCTTGGTCAGGGAGGTGACCAAGAACCCGGTGGTCACTCTGACAGAGCTCCAGAGTTCCTCTGTGGAGATGGGAGAAACTTCCAGAAGAGCAACCATCTCTGCAGCACCCCACCAATCCGGCCTTTATGGTAGAGTGGCCAGACGGAAACCACTCCTCAGTAAAAGTCACATGACAGCCCGCTTGGAGTTTGCCAAAAGGCACATAAAAGACTCTCAGACCATGAGAAACAAGATTCTCTGATCTGATGAAACCAAGATTGAACTCTTTGGCCTGAATGCCAAGCGTCACATCTGGAGGAAACCTGGCACCATCCCTACAGAGAAGCATAGTGGTGGCAGCATCATGCTGTGGGGATGTTTTTCAGCGGCAGGGACTGGGATACTAGTCAGGATTGAGGGAAAGATGAACGGAGCAAAGTACAGAGGGATCCTTGATGAAAACCTGCTCCAGAGCGCTCAGGACCTCCGACTGGGGGTGAAGGTTCATCTTCCAACAGGACAATGATCCTAAACACACAGCCAAGACAACACAGGAGTGGCTTTGGGACAAGTCTCTGAATGTCCTTGAGTGGCCCCGCCAAAGACCGGACTTGAACCCAATCAAACATCTCTGGAGAGAACTGAATATAGCTGTGCAGTGACTCTCCCCATCGAAGCTGACAGAGCTTGAGAGGATCTGCAGAAAAGAATGGGAGAAACTCCCCAAATACAGGTGTGCCAAGCTTGCAGATTCATACCCAAGAAGACTCGAGGCTATAATCACTGCCAAAGGGGCTTTAACAAAGTACTGAGTAAAGGGTCTGAATACTTATGTAAATGTACTATTTCAGTTGTTTGATTTGGAGTATATTTGCAGGATGTGGGGTTATTGTGTGTAGATTGATAAGGAGAAAAAAGACACAATTGAATCCATTTTAGAACAAGGCTGTAACGCCACAAAATGTGGGACTAAGTCAAGGGGGTCTGAATACTTTCCGAATGCACTGTACCTGCACACAAACACACAGGCGTGCACCGTGCACTTTTGAGCTGTCATGTTCTACAGGCATCCTCATGAGCTGCGGCTGTTTTCCAGCAACAGGAAATCACGTAGACCTAAGCCTGTAAACAACAGCTGGACACCGCTGGTGATGCGCTGCGGGTTGACGTGCTTGTACATTTCCTTGTTTATTCATCTGCGTCCGCGCTTTACACACGTATGTATGTGTGTGCTTGAATGTGGCGCGTGTGGCGCGCGTGCGTGGCTGGGCGGGGAGCTGCCGAGTGGGTGGTTTGCGGAGAGCTGTGTTTAATATTGCTCAGTGAGATGGCTGGACAAATTGGACCCAGACAGCGAGCAAGGGGAGACCCAAAAACACTATCCCAGAAACAGGCTACCGGCCAGGGGGAACGGAGAGGGGAGTGCAGGAGGCCAAGAGGAGAGAAACACAGAAAAGAGAGAGAGCAAACAAACAATTAGTAATTGAGAGGTAGCGATAGAGGGCATGACGGAAAGAAGTTAAGAAACAGAGGTGGAGAGGTATATTTTCTCGGCCTGTTCTACCTGAGAGCTTGTCGGAGTTGGATACTGAGTTTGTCCTGCTCTTGTACAATGCACTAACCAGCACAGTATGTACCATGTACCAGCGTCTTTTAAGGCGTTTAAGTGAGGTCTCATAAAGTACGCGGGGGAGAAATGTGTGTAATTAGACAACCATTATCCCACTCAGTGTGGGGGACTAAAACTGAAACACATTTGACTAACAGGCCCTGGATTACTAGTCTCACATCGCAAGCCGTTTGGAAGAGATTTAACACGTTCAGCACTTTGTGCTGAGATTCAAGTTCAAGCAATCACAAGCCATACAGAAAGAGAAGAGAGAGAGAGGGAGAGAGAGAGACCCGCTGCTGGCGTTGTTGTTGTTGTGTGTGTCCGGTTCGAGGTCTTGCTGTGTAATGTTGAGACAAAAAGAGGTTGCCGTGAGACCGAAATTGGAGTGAGTTCTACAGAAGAGGCCATTACTGTCTTGTATGTCTATATGTAGTCAATATCTCCACAGGCCAGAGCCCCGCCGAGGAAGGTATGTCGATATCCCGGAAGAGAGACTTCACATGTGCTGTGCTTTGGTTTGGTTTGTGTCCGTTAGAAACCGACTGGTCATGCTCCTAATGACTTCTTCAACGGTCTGGCTACTGCTCATGTTCCGTTGTGGTGCTCTGCTCCGGGGGACAGAGTGATTCGCTGTCTCTGTTCGCTGTTTGAAGAGTGCGGTCAAGGCCTTGCGGTCCTTTTGACCATAGTCTGCTTTTAGAAGTTCTCTTGAAGAATGCGGTCGTGCCCACCGGTTGTTGTGGAAAACATGGCCCGTTTTGGATGTGTGGTAGAGTTTTGATCTTCTTTAAAAAGAAATAGAGTGTTGTCCTGTTTTTCAGTTTGAATGGAACATGTTGAGAGGTCTGTTGGTCTTGGTGGGGAATGTGGAACATGCTTTTGATGTGGTTATGTGTTTTGTGTGTTCAACTACATTTTTGGTAGAGAGAAGTGGTGTTGTGTTTAGTATGCTGTGATGTATGGTTTTGCTATAGTTATTTTTTGGGGGGGGGGTTTATGATGTTTGGTTATGTTATGGTTGTTTTGTGTGTTGTGACGTATGGTTATGTTATGGTTGTGAAATGGTTGCGTTGTGGTTGTGTGTCTACAGGTCTGCAGGCAGCATTTGATCAGGACTGGGAGGCGGGTCGGATCACACAGAGCAGCTACAGGAACGGTTCAGACGACGGGGTCCTGGCCTACAAACTACTGGTACAGACCGGGCGCAGGGACAAGCCCATCAACTTCAACCAGGTGAGACCCGCTTAATAATACCAGGCTAAATCCATTCACTTCAACCAGGTGAGAGTCACTTAATAATACCAGGCTAAACCCATTCACTTCAACTAGGTGAGTCACTTAATAATACCAGGCTAAACCCATTCACTTTAACCAGGTGAGATTCACTTAATAATACCAGGCTAAACCCATTCACTTCAACCAGGTGAGAGTCACTTAATAATACCAGGCTAAACCCATTCACTTCAACTAGGTGAGAGTCACTTAATAATACCAGGCTAAACCCATTCACTTCAACTAGGTGAGAGTCACTTAATAATACCAGGCTAAACCCATTCACTTCATCCAGGTGAGACCCAGCTATTAATAACCCTTTATACTCGATGGAAATGGCCTATATGGATAGGGCTCAATTGAAATGTTTCTTATAGAAGAAATATGAGCACATGCAGAACTATGGTAGCATATAAAATGGACCAGTTTGGAGATTATGGGGAAATTATTAGACGTAAAATGAGAAGACAACAGTTCACCTGACACAAGACTGAATCCAAACATTAAACTGTTGATTTTATGTGCATTTTACATTTACTGTACTTTTTCCCACATTTTGTTGATAATGAAATATATTATGAATCTGGATACATTCAGTAACATGATAAGAGCATTCTTGGAAAATGTGGGGTAGGTGCAACATAAGACAGAACAATGACACGGGTTTGAGTGGAAGGTCTAATTGGTGTTTCAAAGTGACCACCCACCTCTCCAAAGTGGGCACAGTTCCTAAGTTATTTCCATGCACTTTTATGACTCAAAGAAAAGTCTTCAACTACAAAGGGCTTTTTTGACCTCTCCTAGCTGTGCCCTTGAGGAACTAGAGCAAGCACACTTGTAGTTGTTTGGTTTGGAACACGGCCCTGCATCCCTGCATCCCCACAATCCAAAAATGGTCCATTATAAATCGCAATCTGGGTCAAATGGGAATCATTTGAAAGCTTGTTCTATGGCCAACATGACTAGCTAAATTATAAAATACGATCTTACAGTGTTAGGCTTTCACAAGGCAATTCAGAGAAGCAGATTTGGGGGAGCATGGAATGGAGTCATGAGTTCATTCAGTTGTGTGGTCCGCGCCAAATTGTCTTCACAATACAACAAACACAGGCTCATTCTGTCCAGGACAACCCAGGGTACAATGCCATGTCATCTAGTAACTGTACATCAAACATAGTGATCATAAACACTGACACTGTATATTACATGATTTGTATGATATAGAAATGTGAAGTGCACGTTTGGACGGGTGTTTATTATAATCCTCAACGTCTTTCCATCATTTCCCTTACTCAGACAACATTTTTTAATATATATATATTTTTTTAAGTTGCTCAATTAGCTGGAGGGATGTGGGCAACTTCTTGTCGCAAGTGGTGCTCAAGCTCAGAACGGCTGTCAGTCAAAACCCACACAGCAGTGTGACGCGCAGAGCTCTGACGTCATGTATAGCATGTTACTGTACAGCCACTGCGTTCCAATTTAGGCGCTTATCAGTGGCCAAATCTGCCAGTTTCAACTTGTACACGGGTACGAGTGTCAAGGGCTATTACCAGGCAAAACCCTTTTCACTTCAACCAGGTGAAACCCACTTATTAAAACCAGGCTAAACCCATTCACTTCAACCAGGTGAAACCCACTTATTAAACCCAGGCTAAACCCATTCACTTCAACCACGTGACTTGTCTCCAACGCATTTATTAAAGAAAGTGAGTTTTTCGATCAAAACCCATTCACTTCAACTAGGTGGGTGTACAGTATGATCAAAACTCCTTTATCTAAACCAGGTGGGTGTACAGTATGATCAAAACTCCTTTATCTAAACCAGGTGGGTGTACAGTATGATCAAAACTCCTTTATCTAAACCAGGTGGGTGTACAGTGTGATCAAAACTCCTTTATCTAAACCAGGTGGATGTGGGATCGTAAGTCGCCCACGCTAACCAGGTGACTATTTGATGATTACTACAAAGCAAGCCTGTCAACCTCTGCCTAGGGAAGATACTGAATGACCCTATCTCAAATCAAATCCAACTTCATTTGTCACATGCGCCGAATACAACAAGTGTAGACTTTACCGTGAAACTAAAATAAATAGTAATAATAAAAAGTAACACAATAAGAGTAACAATAACAAGACTATATACAGGGGGCACCGGTACCCAGGGGTGCGGGGGTACTGGCTAGTTGAGGTAATCTGTACATGTAGGTGGGGGCGAAGTGTGTGGGGGGGGGGGGGGGGGGGGGGGGGTGGGGGGGGGGGGGGGACGACGACATGTAGGTATTACAGACCAGGTCAGAGAGAGGTTGAAAATGTCAGTGAAGCCACTTGACAGTTGGTCCGAACATGCTTTGAGTACACGTCTTGGTAATCCATCTGGCCCAGCGGCTTTGTTGACCTGTTTAAAGGTTTTGTTCACATCGACTACCAAGAGCATTATCGCAGAGTCATCCAGAACAGCTGGTGCTCTCGTGCATGCTTTAGTGTTGCTTGCCTCGAAGCGAGCATAAAAGGCAATGAGGAGTACACTATCTGACTGAAGCAGAACTATTTGAATGCTTGATGATGCTCTGTGGCCTTCTTATCCTGTCCTTCTCATCTCTTGTCCTCGAATGTCGCAGTGGTACAGTAGGATTGTACAACACTGGATTTGATGAAGCCTTGGAGAATGGGATACTGAGTGACACAGAGGCCATTTTGTCCTTTGTGGGTGTACGTGTGAGTCGAGGTCTGTGGCTGGGCCTAGGAAAGCCACACCTGGCTTATAAACAGGGCTCTCTCTCTCTCTCTATCTCTCTCTCTCTCTCTCTCTCTCTCTCTCTCTCTCTCTCTCTCTCTCTCTCTCTCTCGCTCTCTGATGACTTTACCAAGCCCAGGAATTTAAAGCCCTCGCCGGGGCTGCAACCCGTCTCTGAAAAAGCTATTAACTCTTCATTCAAACCGTTTGTCCCATTTGCTGCTAGCTACAGGCTAGAGATACCCAACTCTAACCATGGTGTGTGTGCATGTGTTTGTGTTCCCTTTAGCATCAGATAATACAGTTGAACACTTTCACAGTGTTTCTAGTTAAGGCTAGGTGTGATAGTAAGCCGCCAGACAGAGGAAGATAGATGACATTATCATGCCCCCTGGAGTCTGAAGGTATGCGTGTGTGTGTTGGTGAGTGTGTATGATGAATCATTGAAGTGTACCCTAGATCCTCCACTATCTGGCTAATAGTGTAGCCTAGCAGTATCTCCCAAATCATCGCTGTCTGATGTAAACCTCTTATATAAAAAAAAAACAGAAACTTCTCAGGAAATTGAAAAAAATGACCATTTATGAAAATACAACTATGAAACGTTAGAAGCTATTTTGAATACATTTTCTTGCTTCTTGAATCATGAAATGTTCAGAGTACATTGACAGGAGTTACTGCTTTCAATAAATAAAAAATAAACATGTGTGCAAAAATGGAGTTACAAGGTTTTCATCAGACAGCGACGCAATGGTGGGTCTGCTAGAGATGTTGTTCTGTTAGTTGGATGGGTTTTTGCCTTTTGTTGGTTGTTGGTAAACCACTAGCATAGATATCACGAAACAGCCCGGGCCTGGGAGGCCTGCTGGTGTGCGGGCGGCCCTATGATGTCACTTCCTGTGCCTGTGAGGGAACCGGAGCTGGCTGCAGGGCGATGGGCCGCCAGCCGTGCTCCATGGGCTTCCCGTGACAGCTTGAAGACATACAGTGGTTGCGTATCCTGCTGCTTAATGCAAGACAGACCTTTGGAATTCAACTCTCTCTCTCTCCCCGTCTCTCTCTTTCTCTCACTCTTCTGTCTTTTCCTCTCCCTCCCTCTCTCTTTCTAGGTTTTCTCTCTCTCTCTCTCTCACCGTTTTCTCTCTCTTTCAAAGTTCTATTTTCCCCTCTCTCCCGCGCTTTTCTCTCTCTCTTCCCTCCCGTCCCTCTTCTTATTTTCTCTGTGCTCTGCTGCCGTGTCCCCTTTCAATGAGTGGAGAGGAGCTGAAGCACGTGATCTCTTTGAGTCAACACTGTGTGGGTGTGCGCGCGCGCGCGTGTGTGTATGGGTGTGCGAGGGTGTTTGTGTGTGTGTGTGTGTGTGTGTGTGTGTGTGTGTGTGTGGGTGTATGGGTGTGCGAGGGTGTGTGTGGGTGTGCATGTGGGTGTGGGTGTGCGTGTGTGTGTGTGCGTGTGTGTGTGTGTGTATGGGTGTGTGTATGTGGGTGTATGGGTGGGTGTGGGTGTGCATGGGTGTGTGTGTGGGTGTGCGTGTGGTTGTGCGCGTGTGTGTGCGTGCGTGCGTGTGAGAGAGAGAGTACGTTTTTTTGTCAAAGTGTATACTGTACAGTAGTAGCTGTATTTTTTTCCATGTCAAATTAAGAACAGATATTTTCCAACCCTGGCAAATTGCAAAGCTAGATGTTTTATTTTGATATGCCACACCACAGCTTTCTGGGGAGGCATTTTCCCTTTGATGTCTTTCTGCTAACATTTCTCCCAGCACTGGACGGTCATTCGTTCCTTATGGCCAAGGGAATTATATGAAAGTTGGCAATGTGTGTGTTTCTGAGAGAGAGAGAGAGAGAGGCAAAGAGAGAGAACGAAAAGGTGAGGAGAAGAGAGAGAATAACAAGGTGAGGAGAAGAGAGAGAACAAAAAAGTGAGGAGAAGAGAGAGAACGAAAAGGTGAGGAGATGAGAGAGAACGAAAAGGGGAGGAGAAGAGAGAGAACGAAAAGGTGAGGAGAAGAGAGAGAACGAAAAGGTGAGGAGAGGAAAGGAGAGAGAGGATGAGGGAAAGAGAGGAATAGGGAAAGAAAAAGAGAGGCAAAAGGGTGAGAGAAATAGAGAGAGAGGGAAATGAGGTTGGAAAGGAGAGGGAAATGAGGTTGGAAAGGAGAGGGAAATGAGGTTGGAAAGGAGAGGGAAATGAGGTTGGAAAGGGGAGGGAAATGAGGTTGGAAAGGAGAGGGAAATGAGGTTGGAAAGGGGAGGGAAATGAGGTTGGAAAGGAGAGGGAAATCAGGTTGGAAAGGAGAGGGAAAGGGAGCAAGCAAGGGAAGGTGGGAGAGAGAGAGAGGCTGCCTTTGCTACTGCTATCAAGAGCCCTTTTCTTCTCGGTCCGGATCCGACTGTGGTGCAGGGCATTCTGGGTATCCGTAGGGGTCAGGATCAGCAAGCACGAGCAACATTTGTACAGATGCTGTGTTATTTTTATAGCTCTACTCCATTTGCTGGGTGGCATTTCCTTCAGTGTTAACAGCGAGGTTAACTGCACACAGACGCGCACAGGGACCCCAGCCAATTTTTTTATTGTTACGCTAACTAACTCAAGCAATTTTTCCCTCCCCCCTCCACACCTCCCCCTACCTACCCCCAGGACTCCCCCTCTCCCCTAACACTGCCTCTGTGAACGAGGGATTTATTGTACTGCGAGTGACATAGAGCGGTGTGCAGAAATGGAGGTAGCTAGCTACGCCCCCCCCCCCCCCCCCCGCTCTCAAAGGGGAGGGAGCTACAGCCCTCAGAGGGTCCTGAGAGGGGGCTAGTTAGCGCTGCGGGAAGCTAGCTCGCCTCTTCTATTTGTGAATAGAGTTAGTTGTAAGAGAAATGAGCTCGCTAGTTTGATGTGATGAAGTTGTGTGCAGTAATGGCTGTGACTTTCAGGAGCTAGATACCAAGGCCTCCCGTTCTCACATGGGAGGGAGCCAGCTATTGCCCCAACAGGGAGGGTAGCTATTAGCCAGCCCTGTTGTGGAGGTGAGGTAACCAGCTAGTTCTGTATAGGGAATTAGTTAGCAATGTGACAAAAAAGTAGAGAGGGAAGCTATTTAGCTCTTAGAGGACTAGGAGGTAGGAAGATGTATCAGGTCTGTGTGAGCTAGCCTTTCCTGGCTAATTCTGTTGGAGAGGAAGCCTGATCCCAACACATTACCTGCATGCTTTTTTTTCTCAGGAGACTAGCACATCTGACCGCCTGAAAGCTGATTTGACATTTCCATTTTCCATGTAGGCCTAATAATTCTGGGAAGTTCAGCGAGAAGTACGGGAAATGTCAGAAGGCACCAGTGTTTGACTGTTTACTTTTCTTTGGGTTGGAGAGAGGGAGAAATAGTTTTCGCTTATTTTTCAAAGCCGGCCCGCTTTCTCATGCTCACGCACGGTTATAAACAGGATTTCTGCGGCCAGTTCATATAGACAAAGTTTTGGGTCAACATCGTTTCTACAATGCCAGTCCGTTTCTATAGATGTAGGATCTTCATTTGATCACGATTTTGTTGCTGAGAATTTTCCTGCACAGCAGGAAGTATATTCACATTTTATAAAGGCTTTGTAAATTCCACTTTAAAATGCCAGACACTATTTGTCCTAATGAAAACTGTACCAGCCCCTACAAAAAAAACGTCCATAAATTATTATCCACATAATAATTCACATTTCCTGTTTCTGCAGGAGTTTTTTCCTGCTGTAGCAAACTGTCTCAAATTAAGATCTAATATTTGTAACCATCAATATCACACACACTATCCCTCACCTCCTCTCTTCCTTTCTCCCTTGTCCTCCCGCCCCCTCTCTTTCCCTCTCCCTCTATCCTTCTTTTCAAATAATGAACTAGTGTCTCCTTGTCTCCCCCTCTAGCTGACGAGGCAGCGCTTGGTGGATGCGGATGGCATCATCAACCCGGGGGCGTTTTACATCTACCTGACGGCGTGGGTCAGCAACGACCCGGTGGCGTACGCAGCCTCGCAGGCCAACATACGGCCGCACCCCCCGGAGTGGCTCCACGACCGCACAGACTCCATGCCCGAGACACGCCTCAGCAGTGAGTGACCAATCCACAGCACACTTCACTATCACAAAGGCCTCTCAACGGCCAGTTATATGAGACATACATTATTTGTTCTCAATAATTCTTTGGCACTCTGGCCTACTGATTTGGCAATTCAATTAAAACCGATTGGGACTGAATGTAAGAAGTGTGCATGAGCTACTTCTCTCGTTGACGCTAGATTTGTACCTCTAGAGTTGACGCTAGATTTGTACCTCTAGAGTTGACGCTAGATTTGTACCTCTAGAGTTGACGCTAGATTGGTACCTCTAGAGTTGACGCTAGATTTGTACCTCTAGAGTTGACGCTAGATTTGTACCTCTAGAGTTGACGCTAGATTTGTACCTCTAGAGTTGACGCTAGATTTGTACCTCTAGAGTTGACGCTAGATTTGTACCTCTAAAGGCATTTAGACACTACTTGTTATGTTTTGTGTCCTAGCTATTCTGTGGGCAATTTCTCCTCGAGCGTTCCATTTGACCTCTCCTGCTCAACCATTCCGTATGTTAGAATACCTGTTTATAATACCATCTGTGGAGTTACTGACCCTTCTCTTCTTTCTGGTTGTAACTGAGGTAGTTGTACTGTTTACACCAGGGTTCCCCAACTGTGTTTTATTTGGCCTCCCAAGTTTTCGAAGCAATTTATGAGGGGAATTTTCATCTTTGGACATAAAAGACGGTTAAAAAAAAAAAACAGTAAATCAGCTCCAAGAGATTTTCATTTAAAAAATCTGTTTCCATGTAGGCCGATTCCCACGCATAATAAAGAGACATGCGATCATATACAAATGTAAACACGGTTTGAAGTTATAAATGTTTTAGTCAAACATTATATCTGTTTGGGCTTCTTGCGGTCAATATGCCGCACACAAATTATTTGTAATTATGTTGCCCCCCCGACCATCTGCTCCAGAAAACATCGGCCCGTGGCTGAATCTAGTTGATGATCTCTGGTTTACAGTATACTGTGTGCGTGTGTGTGATGGCTTGGTTTGCAGTGCTGAGGGGCAGGGAATAGCACGCTGTGGTACTCTAATGGTGCCTGTGGTGAATGCGATAACTCTTACCACCACAGGCCTCTAAGCATTACACACATACGCACATACATACATGCACGCGCGTGTGTGCGCGCGCACACACACACACACACACACACACACACATAAATAGGATTGGTTAACAAGCAAAGGCTTGGGTGGGATAGACGATTGGATAACAAGCAGGAAGTGCATTACAGGGAGGAGATGTGATTGGATAACAAGCAGTGAGTGTAAATGGGATTGGCTAAGCAGCGTAGAAAGCTTGGCTGTGCAGGAACCCCCTGAAGCAGAGCTACGTTGGCAGACCTCCAACTCCCAGTCCTAATGGAAATTTATAGTGGAGATTATAATAGGCCAAACCATGTTAGCAAGTGGTGCTGTCTAACCCTCCAGCCACTGGAACACACACACCACAGAGAGTCTTTACGGTTCTCATTTTTGGGATGTTTCGATCAAACGTACGTTTTTGGAAAAAAATACTATGTAAAACAATCTGGAATTGATATTTTAGTGGGGTATGGTGGGTGAAGGGAAGGAGAGAGCACATGAAATGACATTTTGGGGCTCCCGAGTGGCGCAGCGGTCTAAGGCACTGCATCTCAGCGCCAGAGGTGTCACTACAGACAACCTGGTTCAAATCCGGACGTGATTGGGAGTCCCATAGGGCGGCGCACAATTGGCCCAGTGTCGTCCGGGTTTGGCCGGTGTCGGACGCCATTGTGAATAAGAATTTGTTCTTAACTGACTTTCCTAGTTAAATAAAGGCAAAACAAACAAAGCATTTTACGTGAGTCCGAACCTTTCTAGAACATGTGTTTTGGCAGTGTTGCAAATCAAATGTGGTGTGTGTCATAGTCAACTGCATAGCTGTCTAGGCTTTCCCTGTTTGACAGACAGGTACGAGTGTGTGTCTACATGTTTGAGTGCGGCTGTGTGTGTGTGTGTGTGTGTGTGTGTGTGTGTGTGTGTGGGTGTGAGAGAGAGGGTGGGGTAATGGTGGTGATTCAGACATTGTAATTACAGCGGATCAACGTCAGGCCTGACACTCTGCTGTGTGTCTGGGGCTGATAGCCTATCATTAGGCTGAGACTGGAGAGAATGGAGCCCTGTTCCTACGAGCCCCCCCCAAGCTTCAGCTCTGCCCACCAGCCAGTCCCAATTAATTTCTATAAAGAGGTGGAAGTGAACTGTCGAATAGTGCACTTGTTTGAACTGTACCATCACCCCCCCCACCCCTCTAGTTCCTGCCGCCGAGCCCATCGAATATGCACAGTTTCCCTTCTACCTCAACGGGCTCCGCGAGACCCCCCAGTTTGTGGAGGCCATTGAGTCGGTGCGGGCCATCTGCAGTAACTACAGCCGCCAGGGCCTGCCCAGCTACCCCAACGGCTACCCCTTCCTCTTCTGGGAGCAGTACGTAGGCCTCAGACACTGGCTGCTGCTCTCCATCAGCGTGGTGCTAGCCTGCACCTTCCTCGTCTGTGCCCTCTTCCTGCTCAACCCCTGGACCGCCGGTATCATCGTGAGTACACACACAGACACACACGATGCACGCACGCCGGCACACACAAGGCACATTCGAAACCCGCATTCTTCTTGCATTGGATATATTGGCAGCATTTGTGTTGATATTATACATCAGTATGTTTGGAATGAAGTCAATTTCATCAGCCTGTAAGATTAAAATCCGCTAAAACCGAGCTAAAAGATGGAAAGGTACTCTCCAAACAATCTCTTAATACAGCATGTTCCAATCCGTCCGCTTAAAGAAACTTCACTCCCGTGCACTGTGCGGCTGTAGGAGTGTGGAGAGGAGAGGCAGCAGGGCAGGGAGGAGTGGAGGAGAGAGAAGGGAGGAGAGGAGAAAGGGGGAGCTGAAGAGAGGAGTGGAGAGATGGGGTGTGGAGGAGAGGAGATCAGGCTGCTGTGTGTTTAGCCCAGTCTTGACCCAGTGTTTATCTTGTGCTGTTTAGTCTACTCTGTCTCTCCCAAACACTGACTTCAAATAAATGGGGATAGGACACAAGTTACCGAGGCGACTCCCACTCCTTTTTAAAAACACCCCCTTTTCCCGTGTAATGTAGGAGTTTCCAAGGATACACACATACTCTCACATACTCTCACACATAGAAACACATAGAAGAAATACATACACTCACAGATATAAACACATATAAACACATACACTCACAGATATAAACACATACACTCACAGATATAAACACATACACTCACACATAGAAACACATACACTCACACATATAAACACATACACTCACACATATAAACACATATAAACACAAACACTTACACATAGAAACACATAGAAACACATACACTTATACATATAAACACATACACTCACACATATAAACACATATAAACACAAACACTCACACATATAAACACAAACACTTACACATAGAAACACATAGAAACACATACACTCACACATATAAACACATACACTCACACATATAAACACATATAAACACAAACACTTACACATAGAAACACATAGAAACACATACACTTATACATATAAACACATACACTCACACATATAAACACATATAAACACAAACACTTACACATAGAAACACATAGAAACACATACACTCACACATAAACACATAGAAACCCATACACTCACACATATAAACACATACACTCACACATATAAACACATGCACTCACACATATAAACACATATAAACACATATAAGCACATACACTCACACATATAAACACATACACTCACACATATAAACACATATAAACACATACACTCACACATATAAACACATACACTCACACATATAAACACATACACTCACACATATAAACACATACAAACACATACACTCACACATATAAACACATGCACTCACACATATAAACACATATAAACACATACACACACAAATAAACACATACACACACATATAAACACATACACTCACACATATAAACACATATAAACACATACACTCACACATATAAACACATATAAGCACATACACTCACACATAGAAACACATAGAAACCCATACACTCACACATATAAACACATACACTCACACATATAAACACATATAAACACATATAAACACATACACTAACACATATAAACACATATAAACACATACACTCACACATATAAACACATACACTCACACATATAAACACATGCACTCACACATATAAACACATATAAACACATACACACACAAATAAACACATACACACACATATAAACACATACACTCACACATATAAACACATATAAACACATACACTCACACATATAAACACATATAAGCACATACACTCACACATAGAAACACATAGAAACCCATACACTCACACATATAAACACATACACTCACACATATAAACACATATAAACACATATAAACACATACACTAACACATATAAACACATATAAACACATACACTAACACATATAAACACATATAAACACATACACTCACACATATAAGCACATGCACTCACATATATAAACACATACACTCGCACATATAAACACACACTCACACAGTCCTGGTCTGTCTCTCCACCTGGTGGTGTTTTTACGACAGGCAGTGTTTGGGCTACCTGCGCCCTCTAAAGCAGGGCGAGGGGACCTCGTGTTCGTCCCCTGGCTTTACAAGACAGAATTGAAGGACCAGTTATGGCATCGCTTCAAGTTGAACCATTTGCTTTGTCCAGACCAGGCCACCAGTATCCTACCATACACCCCCCTCCTTACCCCAAGGCCACACACACACACACACACACACACACACACACACACACACACACACACACACACACACACACACACACACACACACAGGCGTTCCATCCTCCACCCACCACAGCCATCTTCAAAGGGCTGGGGCCCCCCTGTAACCTGAGACCTGTCAACTGATAATAGCACATCACAAATCTACAGAGCTCCGCACACAGACACACACACACACACACACACACACACACACACACACACACACACACACACACACACACACACACACACACACACACACACACACACACACGAGCACGCACACATTTGTTTTACTATCCTTATGGGGACCAAACAATTGATTCTTATTCAAAATCCTATTTTCCCTAACCCCTAAACCTAACCCTTAACCTAACCTTAAACTCAAACCCCTAACCTTTAACCTAACCCCTAATTCTAACCCTAATTGTAACCCTAACCCTAAACCTAACCCCTAATTGTAACCCTAACCCTAAACCTAACCCCTAATTGTAACCCTAACACTAAACCTAACCCCTAATTGTAACCCTAACCCTAAACCTAACCCCTAATTGTAACCCTAACACTAAACCTAACCCCTAATTGTAACCCTAGCCCTAAACCTAACCCCTAATTGTAACCCTAACACTAAACCTAAACCCTAATTGTAACCCTAGCCCTAAACCTAACCCCTAATTGTAACCCTAACACTAAACCTAACCCCTAATTGTAACCCTAACCCTAAACCTAACCCCTAATTGTAACCCTAACACTAAACCTAACCCCTAATTGTAACCCTAACACTAAACCTAACCCCTAATTGTAACCCTAACACTAATTCTAACCCTAATTGTAACCCTAACACTAAACCTACCCCCTAATTGTAACCCTAACACTAAACCTATCCCCTAATTGTAACCCTAACACTAAACCTAACCCCTAATTGTAACCCTAACACTAAACCTAACCCCTAATTGTAACCCTAACACTAAACCTAACCCCTAATTGTAACCCTAACACTAAACCTAACCCCTAATTGTAACCCTAACACTAATTCTAACCCTAATTGTAACCCTAACACTAAACCTAACCCCTAATTGTAACCCTAACACTAAACCTAACCCCTAATTGTAACCCTAACACTAAACCTAACCCCTAATTGTAACCCTA
>NC_048570.1:39228522-39341022 GCF_013265735.2 Oncorhynchus mykiss
CTCTCACTATATCCCCAACACCCATCACTTTATCCCCAGCCTCCCTCACTGTATCCGCAGCATCTCTCACTGTATCCCCAACCCCCTCACTGTATCCCCAACACCCATCACTTTATCCCCAGCCTCCCTCACTGTATCCGCAGCATCCCTCACTGTATCCCCAACCCCCATCACTGTAGCCCCAGTGACCCTCCATGTATCCCCAACCTCCCTCACTGTATCCCCAACCCACATCACTGTAGCCCCAGCGACCCTCACTGTATCCCCAACCTCCTTCACTGTATCCCCAGCTCTCTCTCTTCTCTCTCATTCATTCATTCATTTATTCATTCATGACGGACGGACAGACAGTGTAGTGCAGTAGGCCAACCATACTGTCTGGACATGGATTGGTTCTCCCCATGCTCCGTTACCCTATGCAGACCCTACACTGGAATTCCTTCTCCACTCCGGCCGACACATACCCACACACACAGACGCATAGATGCACACACACACTGAATCATATATACACACACATTTCGTGCACACTAACACACACGTAGATCAGTTCTAAATGTGTCAGTGCGTTTAGTCTGAGGCCCAGGTGTGTAACATACCAGCTGGCGGGAGCCAATGTAACTTACACACACATACACACACACACACACACACACACACACACACACACACACACACACACACACACACACACACACACACACTTCAATGTTGTGCCATTGTAACATAAACGCTTCTGGGATGAACAACTTAACAACTGAATGAAGGCTTGTCCAGGACCCGAATCCACACAGCCTCTCGGAGTACGAGTTGCGATCTAGGATCAGGTGTCCACCTGTCCATAGAGATGTAGGATCTTAATTTGATCACTTGGTTTAAAATGCTGCTAAAGTTTGTGATATCCACTTTAAAATGTCAGAGTTGATTTGCCCTAATAACAAATGTTTCAATCCCCACAAAAAAATTCTCCATGAATTATAATCCACATAATCATTTACATGTTCTGTTGCTGCAGGATTATTTTCCTGTTGAAGCAAACTCTCTCAAATCAAGGTCCTACATCTGTACACATTAGGAACACCTTACTAATGTTGAGTTGCACACAAGCCTAAGACCACCATGCACAATGCCATGTGTCGGCTGGAGTGGTGTAAAGTTTGCCGCCATTGGACTCTGAAGCAGTGGAAACGCATTCTTTGGAGTGACGAATCACTCTTCACCATCTGGCAGTTACGCTACCTGTCCCAATGCATAGTGCCAGCTGTAAAGTTTGGTGGAGGAGGAATAATGGTCTGGTGGCTGTTTTTCATGGTTCGGGCTCCTTAGTTCCAGTGAAGGGAAATCTAAATGCACAAAGTGAGCTCCATACAGAAATGGTTTGTCGAGATCGCTGTGGAAGAACTTGACTGGCCTGCACAAAGCCCTGACCTGAATTGGAACACCGACTGTGAGCCAGGCCTAATCGCCCAACATCAGTGCTCGACCTCACTAACGCTCTTGTGGCTGAATGGAAGCAAGTCCCCGCAGCAATGTTCCAACATCGAGTGGAAAGCCTTCCCAGAAGAGTGGAGGCTGTTATAGCAGCAAATCGGGAGCCAACTCCATATTAATGCCCATGATTCTGGAATGAGATGTTGTTTTAAAATTTTACCCCTTTTTTCTCCCCAATTTCGTGGTATCCAATTGTTGTAGTAGCTACTATCTTGTCTCATTGCTACAACTCCCGTACGGGCTCGGGAGAGACGAAGGCTGAATGTCATGCGTCCTCCGATACACAACCCAACCAGCCGTACTGCTTCTTAACACAGCGCGCATCCAACCCGGAAGCAAGCCGCACCAATGTGTCGGAGGCTACACCGTGCACCTGGCAACCTTGGCTAGCGCGCACTGCGCCCGGCCCGCCACAGGAGTCGCTGGTGCGCGATGAGACAAGGAGATCCCTACCGACCAATCCCTCCCTAACCCGGACGATGCTAGGCCAATTGTGCGTCGCCCCACGGACCTCCCGGTCGCGGCCGGTTACGACAGAGCCTGGGTGCGAACCCAGGGACTCTGATGGCACAGCTGGCGCTGCCATCTTAACCACTGGCGCTGCCACCTTAATCACTGCGCCACCCGGGAGGCCGTGTCCACATACTCTTGGTCATGTAGTGTATATACAGGGGTACGGTGGGAAAGGAGGATGGTCATCCTTAATGAAGGAGCTGGAGTGGAGAGAGAGAATGAGTTAGAGAGAGACAAGGAGAGAGAGAGAGAGAGAGAGAGAGAGAGAGACGGGGATTTAGAGAGGAGATTGGGGGGTCTTAACTGATACACTGGAGATTTAATTAGACGGGGGGATTGTAGAGTGCCGGGAATTTCACATGGGTTTAGCTGAAAAGAAGGGAAAGAGAGAAAGAAAGAGGGATAGAAAGAGAGGTAGAGAGAGGCCAGGGAGGGGTGGTGTTCAGCGTTCCCCCTCTCTTCCTCCTAGACTAAATTGTTTAAATTCTATACCCTTCACTTCACTTGTTTCCTTCTTTTTTTTTTAGAGGAGAGGAGAGAGGCCCCTGCTCCCCTCTTTCCCCCTCAACCCCCTCCTCCCCCTTCAGCCCCCTCCCCCACCCTTCCTCCCCCTCCATCCCCCTCGTCCCCCTTCTCCACATTCCTGACTGCTTTGTTTTCTTCATGTTTGCTTATACCACACACCCAAAGAAGTGCCCCCTTTCTCCCTCCCCCTTCTCTCCCCCTCTTTTTCCATGCCTTTGAATTAACCAACTCCAGCTAATTATGCTTCTTTCTCTTTCTCTGTGCGGCTTTCTAAAGACTAACCCTCTTTGGCAGGACTTAGTAACACACAAGGTACATTTATATTTTCTACCAAACCAACGTGCGTGTGTGTGTGTGTGTGGTGTGTTTGTCTGAGTATTTCTTCAGACATGTGTAATGGTTCATCTAGTGCATGTTTGTCCTTGTCTAAGCCTCTCTCCTGTTGATCTGTGGTTTCTCTAGGTATTCTCTTTGTATTCACACACACACACACACACACACACACACACACACACACACACACACACACACACACACACACACACACACACACACACACTCATGCTGGCTTACACTGTTGTTTCTCTATGGGTTCTGCAGGTGTGTTTTTGCTCTAATGCCTGTGTTTGGTGTTCATTGTGGTTGTCAGAGGTATTTCAACGGGACGCTGCCAATGTTCCATTGGTTCAGTTGGTCAAAGCCTCTGCCAAAATGACCACAGTATGTTACTGGTTGGGACTCTTTGCATTTTGTCTTCTGCAGGGTTCGTCTGTGGTGTTTGATGGAATGGCATGCCCATGTTAACGTTCCACTGTGTTGGTTTGTTGCAGGTATTTCTTTGCTGTGCTGGCCATCCTGACAGTTCTGGGGGTGCTGAATGGTTTGGTCCTTCTTCCTGTGTTGCTGTCCTACTTCGGCCCCTATCCAGAGGTCAGATGGTTTCTCCTGTTTAGCCATCTATATAGCTCCACCACATAGCAGGAAATGGCACACACACACATTTTTTTACGCACATTTTTTACGCATTGGAGAACTGACGCCAACTTTTGATTGGGTGTTCTAACACGAGCTCCCACGAGCTCAGCAGCGTAGTTTGCGTAAAAGTTCCCACTCATCTCCTCACACCTCTCTCCTTTTCACTGTCCCCCTCAGGTGACCCCTGTGGATGGGCGTAGCCAGTTACCCACCCCTTCCCCGGAGCCTCCTGCTCACGTGGTGCGCTTCTCAGTCCACCCACGCCACACCACCTCCGGCACGGGGACAGGAACGGGCTCTGACTCGTCCGACTCTGAGTACAGCTCCAACACCACGGTATCAGGCATCAGCCAGGAGATGCAGCAGTACGACCTCCCTGCCACTAGGGGCAGAGCTGGGAGAACAGAGGACATGCAGTACGGCATCCAGATCAGCAGGGGCAGAGCTGTTAGAACAGAGGAGGTGCGACTAGGAGCAGGGCCAAGAAGGACAGCTAGACAAGGAGACGCCACAGCCTACTCTGTGTCTTCTGTAAGTGCTTTGGATAATGCACACATCTATGTACTCACACACACACACGTAACAAATGCTCACACTCCATGCGAGATGTGTACAAGTTGTTCTGATTTTCTGATCTTTCTCTCGTCAGTCGGTCCTGCCGGAGTCAGGGGCCCACCCTGGTGCATCCCGTCGCTTCAGCAAAAGGGACCTACAGTCGCTGCCCCCAGCACGCCCGCGCATGGACGCTTTTGAAACTGCTACTGAGGCCGGAGGCCATTACAGCTCCGGAAGCCATTTTGGCTCGGGCGGCCACAGAGAACGCTCCGCGGGGCACAGGACCCGTCCATCCCACAACCCCCGGCCCAATCACCACCAACCTCACCACCCTAACCCTAACCCCGCCCCTACTTACTGTCAGCCAATCACCACGGTAACGGCCTCTGCGTCGGTTACCGTCGCCGTCCACTCTGCCCCTCCCCCCACTCAGAGCCCCACATCCTCTTACCCAGGACACACTGCAGCAAACAGTTACCACACAGCAGGCGGCGCAGAGCCGGTGCCTGCCTTCCAGGACCCCCATGTGCCACTGGAGGTCCATATCAGCCGCAGAGGAACCAAGATGGAGGCCATGGAGCTCCAGGATGTGGAGTGTGAGGCAGCTGAGAGCGACAGTGGCAAGAGGGCAAGCTGAGGTAAGCCCCATTGGAGTTTGTAGCTTCTCATGACAATGAAGAAATTCACATGTTTGATGTTACATCCACAAAGGACTTGAATTGAATGTCCCTGTTTTTTTTTTTTACTTGCAAAAATGTCCCCGTTCAGTCCATCAAAGGCCCACCCTTTTTTGGGGGGGCTGCAAACTGAACATAATATATTCTGCGTTGTTTAGAGGGGGAGATGTGCGTGTTGTCCTGACACTCTCCTAACCGTGTGTTGTCTGTCTCTCTTTTGTTCCAGTGGAGGAGAGCAGAAGTACAACGGCCAAAGATGGACTCCCTCTCTCACTCAGCGGCCCACAGCGCAGCGACACACAGAACCCAGTGGTGGCTAGCGCCCTTGGTGCTCAATCTGACTGGAACCCAGTGGATGTTTGTTTCAGATATCTCTATCCATATTTAAAAGATGTACACTCATGTAAATATGAAAACAAAAATAGCTATAATTTAGGAGCTGTTCAACTCCTTTTTTAACAGACTGGGGACGTCATTTTGTATGGCGTGTGTGTGTGTGTGTGTGTGTGTGTGTGTGTGTGTGTGTGTGTGTGTGTGTGTGTGTGAAATCTCTGATTACTGTTCACTCATCTGTGGATCTGGGCCATGAGGAAACTTCATCTGGACAATACATTTCAGCATTCATTGTTGCTGCTTACGATATTTCGGTAGTGATGTATGATAACTGTGTACATTAACTTGTATAATAATTCTATGCAAATGTTTCTTTTACATTATAAAAGAGGTGAGCGAGTGTGCAAAGGTGATTGCGTGTTTGCGTGCGTGGGTAAATGATCAGATCCACCTCTCAAGAAATAGGCTAACGATCACGTCATGTGAAGCGTTTACACAATAACTACACGGAGATTGTGTGTGTACGTGTGTGCGTGCGTGTGTGTGTGTGTGTGTGTTTGTGTATAAAGGTCCGTTTTTTTTTTTTTTTTTACGATTAATTTGCTTATCACAAACCTGTGGTAGTTATGAAACAATTACTGTTGAACTCTGACTCACGCTATGCGTGCTATTTAAGACGAGCAGATTATGAAGAAGATATGCAGCTGTGTTGTTTGTGACTCTCCCTGCGTAGTAGCTTCCGCATCGTCTCTGCTCTGAGCTCTTGTGTTGCTGTCTGGTTGTCTGGGGATTGTTTTACTGTAAAAAGGCCATGTGTGCCTTGGCTGTCCCTCGGACTCAATTGCCCATCTCCCCTTTTCTCTGGTGATGTCATAGCTCTCGGCAGCCATCTTATAGTAGCATGAGAGGGCGTGAAAGTATCACTCCCGTAGCTAATGCATATTACAGTTGGAGTAGAAAATCCATGGTAGCTAGTCAAAGCCATTATGGAGGATATTTTTTTCCTTCTTTTTTTTCTGTCTCGTGAATGCAACTTCTGTTATTCTAACTGTAAATATACAGTTTTCGTCAACAGTTTGGACACACCTACTCATTCAAGGATTTTCTTTATTTGTACTATTTTCTACATTTGAGATAAATAGGGATACATCCAAACGGTGAAATAACACATATGGAATCACGTAGTAACTCAAAAAGGGTTAAACAAATCCAAATATATTTGAGATTCTTCAAAGTAGCCACCCTTTGCCCTGACAGCTTTTCACACTCTTGGCATTCTCTCAACCAGCTTCACCTGGAATGCTTTTCTAACAGTCTTGAAGGAGTTCCTACATATACTGAGCACTTGTGGGCTGTTTTTCCTTCACTCTGTGGTCCACGTCATCCCAAACCATCTCAATTGGGTTTAGGTTGGGTGATTGTGGAGGGCAGGTCATCTAATGCAGCACTCCATCACTCTCCTTGGTCAAAAAGCTCTTACACAGCCTGGAGGTGTGTCGGGTCATTGTCCTGTTGAAAAATAAATTATAGTCACACTAAGCACAAACCAGATGGGATGGCGTATTGCTGCAGAATGCTGTGGTAGCCATGCTGGCTGGTTAAGTGTGCCTTGAATTCTAAATGAATCACTGACAGTGTCACCAGCAAAGCACCCCACACACCATCACACCTCCTCCTCCATGCTTCACGGTGGGAACCACACGTGGATATAATCCGTTCACCTACTCTGCGTCTCACAAAGACAGAGCGGTTAGAACCAAAAATGTCAAATTTGAACTCATCAGACCAAAGGACAGATTACCAACGGTCTAATGTCCATTGCTCGTGTTTCTTGGCCCAAGCCAGTCTCTTCTTTTTATTGGTGTCCTTTAGTAGTGGTTTCTTTGCAGCAATTTGACCATGAAGGCCTGATTCACACAGTCTCCTCTGAACAATTGATGTTGATATTTGTCTGTTACTTGAACTCTGTGAAGCATTTATTTGGGTTGCAATTTCTGAGGCTGGTAACTTTAACTTATTAACTTATCCTCTGCAGCAGAGGGAACTCTGGGTCTTCCTTTCCTGGTTTTTGCGACTGCACTTGAAGAAACTTTCAAAGGTCTTGAAATTTTACGAATTGACTGACCGTCATGTCTTTAAGTAGTGATGGACTTTTGTTTCTCTTTGCTTTTTGGAGCTGTTCTTCCCGTAATATGGACTTGGTCTTTTACCAAACAGGGCTATCTTCTGTATACCACCCCATACCTTGTCACAACACAACTGATTGGCTCAAATGCATTAAGAAGGAAAGAAATTCCACAAATGAACTTTTAATAAGGCACACCTGTTAATTGAAATGCAAAGGGTGGCTACTTTGAAGAATCAAAGATTTAAAATATATTCAGATTTGTTTAACACTTTTTTGGTTACTACATGATTCCATATGTGTTAATTTCATAGTTAGTTTTGATGTCTTCTACAATGTAGAACACAGTCAAAATGAAGAAAAACATTTGAATGATTAGGTGTTTCCAAACTTTTGACTGATACTGTACATACTATCTCTAGTGATAAGCTACACCTAGGATACTACCCTACTCAGCCTGACACTTGACTGCATTACACGTTTCATTCACAAGAAAGTCTTGCTCTCTCTCCATCCCCCTCTTTCTTCCTCTTCGTCCAATAAGCTGCCCGTCCAGAGGGTTAAGCACTATCTGGTCTAACAATACTTGGTGTGTGTCTGTGTGTCTGTGTGTCCGTCTTCCTCTCTCTCTGTCCTCCTCAGTGACAGCAAAGACAACTGGCCCTAATTTAGCCCAGCCGTCCCTACTGACCTCACCTCGTAAAAATCCAAAACATAACGCCATGACACTAATTGGAAGTTCTCCCTCAACTGCCAAATGGCACAGGCCAGAGCCTCAGGGGTCAGAGTTCACTAAGCCACCCCCTCACGATCAGCCCGGTGTGTGAGTGTGTCAATCGCGTCTTGTCTAGCTCCCCCATACACCACCCACCCTCCCGCTCACACACATATCCCGACCCCCCCCCTAACCTTCCATACACACAGACTTCCTGTCCAACACGTGTAGCTACGTGTGTCATTTTCTCCCAGAAGTCTTAACTGTGTCGTTAGTATCCCCCTCCATTGTCCATATGTCGTGTCAGCTGCTCGTGTGAAAATCTTTTTTCCATTTGTTGGTTTATGTGTTTTTATTTTCTCCTGATGTCACATTGGCAGTAATGGAGAGAAATCATGGCGGGCAACTATTTTCTTCATTTTTGAAATGTTTTTTTTTTTTCGACGTTTGGATTTGCGATATTTATATTTTTTGTGTTGTAAGATGTTTTTTTTGTTTGTTTTTGTTTTCTTTCGTTATTGGTCATCAATGCCAGTGGATAACAAATGCAGGGATTTTTTTTTAAATGTCTATTGAGAAACACTATTACAGTTATTGTTTTGACATGAATGGTGTTTCGATCTGTACAAAGTGCTTACTAATGTTAAGTAGGGAAACAAGAGTATATAGCATTTACACTACAAGACTCACCATAGCTCTTAGAGGATTTTTTTAAGGAAAGAACATCTATGATTTTCTGTAGACTTCCATTTGGTCTTTGTTTGGCGAGGATATATATTGTTTCAGTTACAAAGATAAATGTATGCCATATCATTTATTTATATGAAAATTTATTTTTGTAGTATACATAGTAGTTGTCAAGTTATTTTGACGGAAGTATATTTTTAAAGAGTTTATATGTAATGATACCATAAACAGAGAAAATCCTAAGGTGGGACTCTTACACTGATGACATTGACAGTCAGTATTATCTATCATAGGGGAGAGAAAACTCAGCAAGCTGTTTGTATGGGTTTGTCAAAGGCTGGCCATGAAAGTAGAAGTTGTACCAGCTCTCTAAATATAAAATGTTCAAACACTGATAGAATTCTAACAAATAAAAAAAAGATTATAACTTATTTGCCTCTTTTGTTTTCTCACCTTAATGAACGGATTTTAAAAGAACCGCTTGTTGTTGACATCGGGCCGATGATTTCAGAAAGGGTGTTGATATCCTGAAACACAGAACATCCAATAATGGTGTTTATGTGAGGCACAGGATCTACATGACACACAATAGGATGCTTGCCACAAATTACAACACCTTTTCATGATCGTAAAATGCACACAAGTCCCACTCGTTTTAGTGTGTTTTTAACACCCATACTGTTCACCATGTTGGACATAATAGAAATGAGTAGTTACAATATGTTTATTGATGTAAGTGCAGGCAGAATCCTTGTCAATTAGGGAGCGTTTCCCCCTATCCACCACTAGGTCAAAACCTGTTAGGTGTACAATGAACCGTGTAACCGCCCTGCCCCCCCCCCCCCCCCCCCCCCCCCCCACTCCTCTGCTCTCCTCTCCCGCCTTTCCATTGGCGCTTGCTGACATCTGGTCCTGAATCCAGCAGCTCTTTCTAACAGCCAACACCACCTCCCTCCTTCCCATTCCTCCCACTCTCTGCTCCCCTGTTCGGTATGATTTTGATGGACAGCTTTATAGACTGCAAGGAAATTGGTTGTAGTTACAATACAGCTGGTCTGTTTGGAGTAATGAAAAAGGGCATGTGGCCTTGAACTCACAGCAATGGAGACCCAGTCAGACTCAGACTAGCTCCTCTCTCTGTCCGCTGACTGACTGACTAACAGCTGATTGACGGATTGACTGACTGACTGACTGGCTGGCTGACTGACTGGCTGGCTGTCTGGCTGGCTGGCTGATTGACTGACTGACTGACTGGGTGGCGCCCATCTACTCTCATACACTCAACGTGGAGGGCTCCAGTACCCCCAACAGTCCTCCAGTAACCCCAACAGTGCTCCAGTTCCCCAACAGTCCTCCGGTACCCCCAACAGTCCTCCAGTACCCCCAGCAGTCCTCCAGTACCCCCAGCAGTCCTCCTGTACACCCAACAGTCCTCCAGTAATCCCAACAGTCCTCCTGTACCCCCAACAGTCCTCCAGTACCCTAACAGCACCCCAGTACCCCAACAGTCCTCCAGTACCCCCAACAGCACTCCAGTAACCCCAACAGCACTCCAGTACCCCCAACAATCCTCCAGTAACCCCAACAGTCCTCCAGTAACCCCAACAGTCCTCCAGTAACCCCAACAGCACTCCAGTACCCCCAACAATCCTCCAGTAACCCCAATAGTCCTCCAGTAACCCCAACAGTCCTCCAGTAACCCCAACAGCACACATTTTTGTTGTAGCCCCAGACAAAAACACCTGATTCAACTCATTGAGGGCTTGATGATTAGTTGACAAGTAGAATCAGGTGTGCTTGTCCGGGGATACAACAAAAATGTGAGCAATTACATTTACTTTAGATTCTTAAGTATATTGAACAGCAAATACTTTTAGACTTTTACTCAAGTTGTATTTTGCTGGGTGACTTTTATTTTTAGTAATTTTCTATTAAGGTATCTTTACTTTTACTCAAGTATGACAATTGGATACTTTTTCCACCACTGTAGATAAGAGCATCTGCTAAATGACAAGAAGATAAATGGTAAAATTCTAAGTAATGTTTGCGGGTTGTATCTGGACATGAGCCGTTGCAATCATGAAAATGTCGAGTGTAACAGTCTGTGCTGACCACCTCTGAGGGCGTGTGTGTGTGTGTGTGTGTGTGTGTGTGTGTGTGTGTGTGTGTGAGTGTATGGGGTACATGGTTCAAGGAAACCCTCTATCATTAGAACTCCCCTCATCTGTTCTGAGACCCCAGGTCACAGTACCACAATAACCCCTCCCCACTTCACCTCCAGCCCCTTGTTGCCCCCTTACCTCCCCTCACCTTTTTCCCACTCCACACACACACACACACACACACACACACACACACACACACACACACACACACACCACACCACCACACACACACACACACACACACACACACCACACCACCACACACACACACACACACACACACACACACACACACACACACACACACACATACACACACACACACACACATGCCCTCGGAGGTGGAACGGCACATATAGTGCAGAGCGTTGGTTGTACTAATGAGGTCCAGGTTCTTAATGAATGAGTGTTTCCTGTACCTGTCCTCCCAGCCCTGAGCCCTGGATTAAAAGGGGGAACAGGGGAGGGGGAGGAGAGAAGGAGAGAAAGGGAGGAGGGCTATTTAAGAGGTTGAAACTCTCCCAGAGTAATGGACTATGCAACCGTGGCTCCTTGCCCAGGGTTTGTGACAATAGACGAAGAAGTACTTTATTTTCTGTCTCCCTCTTTCGTTTTCCCTTCCACCCCCTTTCTCTGTTCTCTCTCCCCCTCTCTCTCTCATTCACTCTCACTCTCTCTCTCATTCACTCTCACTCTCTCTCTCATTCACTCTCACTCTCTCTCATTCACTCTCACTCTCTCTCTCATTCACTCTCCCTCTCTCTCATTTCACTCTCACTCTCATTCACTCTCACTCTCACTCTCTCTCTCATGCACTCTCACTCTCTCTCATTCACTCTCACTCTCTCTCATTCACTCTCACTCTCTCTCTCATTCACTCTCACTCTCTCTCATTCACTCTCACTCTCTCTCATTCACTCTCAATCTCTCTCTCATTCACTCTCACTCTCTCTCTCATTCACTCTCACTCTCTCTCATTCACTCTCACTCTCTCTCTCACTCTCTCTCCCTCTCTCTCTCATTCACTCTTCCTCTCTCTCATTCACTCTCACTCTCTCTCTCACTCTCTCTCCCTCTCTCTCTCATTCACTCTCCCTCTCTCTCTCATTCACTCTCACTCTCTCTCTCATTCACTCTCACTCTCTCTCATTCACTCTCACTCTCTCTCTCATTCACTCTCACTCTCTCTCTCATTCACTCTCACTCTCTCTCTCATTCACTCTCACTCTCTCTCTCATTCACTCTCCCTCTCTCTCTCATTCACTCTCCCTCTCTCTCATTCTTAATCCACTAATTTCCCTCCCTCCCTCCCTCCCTCCCTGAAAGGCTTGTCCATCATCACCTGCCGGTAGCTTCACTGCAGTGGAGTTACTTAATCCACAAATTTCCTTCCCTCCTTCTCTCCCTTCCTCATCCCTTCCCTCCTTCCCTCCCTTCCTCACTCCCCTCCCTCCCTCCCTCCCTCCCTCACTCCTTCCCTCCCTCCCTCCCTCCCTCCCTCCCTCCCTCCCTCCCTCCCTCCCTCCCTCCCTCCCTCCCTCCCTCCCTCCCTCCCTCCCTCCCTCCCTCCCTCCCTCCCTCCTCCCTTCCTCACTCCTTCCTTCCTCACTCCTTCCCTCCCTTCGTCACTCCTTCCCTCCCCTCCTCCCTCCCTCCCTCCCTCCCTCCCTCCCTCCCTCCCTCCCTCCCTCCCTCCCTCCCTCCCTCCCTCCCTCCCTCCCTCCCTCCCTCCCTCCCTCCCTCCCTCCCTCACTCCTTCGTCACTCCCTCCCTCCCTCCCTCCCTCCCTCCCTCCCTCCCTCCCTCCCTCCTTGGAAGGCTTGTCCATCATCTCCAGCCGGTAGAGCTAAACTCTCTAAGTGTGTACACTCCTCGACATGAGTGATTCCTCCGTTGACATGACTGTAATGGACACACACACGTACACACACTCCTGCCAGGGCCGGGGACAGATTTACACATTCTTTATGCGAGCGGAGAAAGCGATAAATCTGTTGGAAACATACGACTCCACATCCAGACCAATGGCGCTTTACCTCCGAGGCCTCACTGACACATTGAAAACCATTCAACTTCTCAAAGTGTGTGTGTGTGTGTGTGTGTGTGTGTGTGTGTGTGTGTGTGTGTGTGTGTGTGTGTGTGTGTGTGTGTGTGTGTGTGTACAAGCGTACGTGCCGGCATGCTACAAGCCAGGGTGGCGTCAAAGACAAAAGGGGATTCCAAAAGCTTGTCTTGAGTGACAACCACATTTTACACAATTGTCTAACTGTCTAACCTGACTTATAAGTTGCTTCTGACAAATGTGGGAAGAGGGTTTATCAACAAGTGTGTTGATGCTGTTGTTCAGTTGGCATGACTGAACCAAACTACAGAGGGCCAGATCATATGCTAATTGTATTTATAAACTGTGGGTGGTTTGAGCTCTGAATGCTGATTGGCTGAAAGCCAAAAAAGTACTTTTTTTTACTGTTCTAATTATGTTGGTAACCAGTTTGTAATAGCAATAAGGAATAAATAGCAATATTTTTTTTATTTAACCAGGCAAGTCCGTTAAGAACAAATTCTTATTTTCAATGATGGCCTAGGGACAGTGGGTTAATATACCACGGCTAAGGGCTGTATCCAGGCACTCCGTGATGCTTTGTGCTTAAGAACAGCCCTTAGCCGTGGTATATTATTCATAAACCACACCTCCTCGGGCCTTATTGCTTAAGTATGGTGTTTAGAAAATCCTACAGACATGTCTGAGACGAGTGCCACTACACTGTTATGCTGGTGATACAGTATGCTGGCTGGATTGTTCAGGGAATGTGTAGAGATTGATGTGGCAGAGTCTGAGCTGAGCTTGAACCGGCAATCCTGCATTTAATGGGCAATGCCTTTACCATCTGTGCCATGAAGATCCTGACCTCTTCGCAGAGATGGCAGTGCGCCCACATCCAGGAAGGCTCCAGCAGTACTGGGGTAGGTAGCTCACTGGGATAGGAGGTTTGGCTTGACTTGGCTTGGCTTGGCTGGGTCCCACCCAGGGATCCAGTTGGATTAGCTGACCGTTCCGAGCCCAGAGAGAACACAGTAGGGTGTTCAAGAGGATGTGGGTTTTGTAGTCTCACTGGATGTCCCTTCTGTTACATAACCTGAAGCTAGAACTATAGTCCAGATACAGCAGCCTCGGCTCTGCTCTACTCTGCTCCATGTGAGCACACTGAGAAATATTTATGCTATTTGATAATGTGAGCTGTGGACATATTTGGGAGAGCATTGACCCAGAGTGTGTGTGTGTGTGTGTGTGTGTGTGTGTGTGTGTGTGTGTGTGTGTGTGTGTGTGTGTGTGTGTGTGTGTGTGTGTGTGTGTGTGTGTGTGTGTGTGTGTGTGTGTGTGTGTGTGTGTGTGTGTGTGTGTGTGTGTGTGTGTGTGTGTGTGTGTGTGTGTGTGTGTGTGTGCGTGTGTGTGTGTGCGTGTGTGCTTGTGCTTGTGTGCGAGGCAAACATATTTCCCCAGCCAACTGACTCTGTCTCCGCTCTCCAAGAATCTTACAAAGCACAGGGAAAAGACAGAGGCTAGAGAAAGAGAGATAGAGGGAGAGAGGGACAGAGTCAGACACATCCAATTCCTAGAAACAGCTGACCTGATTCACTACGCATTCAGGAAGATTCAAAGGCATCTAGTGTGTTTTGAAAGAAAGAGGTCCACTTGAGAAACACCTAGAGGGGGGAGGGATTGTATCTCTAGGGCAACCTGCAGTAAATGTCCAACACTGGGTGGTGTGATGCTGGGGAGCTTTTTTGAATGATGTTTTTCTGTATGTGCCTACATGCAGACATACAGGTGCACAGCACCTCTAACCGTCTTCAATCCCAGCATTTACCCTCAGATACATTTACTTTTGATTACATTTACTTTTGATTACATTTACTTTTGATTACATTTACTTTTGATTACATTTACTTTTGATTACATTTACTTTTGATTACATTTACTTTTGATTACATTTACTTTTGATTACATTTACTTTTGATTACATTTACTTTTTATTCTTAAGTATATCGAACACCAAATTTACCCGCGGATACATTTTATCTTATTTGTTCATCAAATGAGGGAATAGACAGACAGAAGGGTGGATGAAAGGATAGAGAGACAGAGGGGTGGATGAAGGGATAGAGAGACAGAAGTGTGGATGAAAGGAAAGGTAAAGTGGGATACCTAGTCAGTTGTACAACTGAAATGTGTCTTCTGCATTTAACCCAAACCAAGGGACAGAGAGACAGAGGGGTGTATGAAAGGATAGAGAGACAGAGGGGTGGATGAAAGGATAGAGAGACATAGGGGTGGATGAAGGGATAGAGAGATGGAGGGGTGTATGAAAGGATAGAGGGACATGGGTGGATGAGGGGATAGAGATGAGGAGGGGTGTATGAAGGGGTAGAGAGATAGAGGGGTGGATGAAGGGATAGAGGGATGGAGGGGTGGATGAAAATATAGAGATGAGGAGGTGTGGATGAAAGGATAGAGTGACAGAGGGGTAGATGAAAGGATAGAGATACGGAGGGGTGGATGAAATGATAGAGATGAGGAGGGGTGGATGAAGGGATAAAGAGATGTAGGGGTGGATGAATGGATATAGATGAGGAGAGGTGGATGAAGGGGTAGAGAGATGGAGGGGTGGATGAAAGTATAGAGAGATGGAGGGGTGGATGAAAATATAGAGATGAGGAGGTGTGGATGAAAGGATAGAGTGAGAGGGGTAGATGAAAGGATAGAGATACGGAGGGGTGGATGAAATGATAGAGATGAGGAGGGGTGGCTGAAGGGATAAAGGGATGTAGGGGTGGATGAATGGATATAGATGAGGAGAGGTGGATGAAGGGGTAGAGAGATAGAGAGGTGGATGAAGGGGTGGAGAGATGGAGGTGTGGATGAAAGAATAGAGTGACAGAGGGGTAGATGAAAGGATAGAGAGATGGAGGGGTGGATGAAAAGATAGAGAGAAAGAGGGGTGGATGAAAGGATAGAGAGAGAGGGGTGGATGAAGGGATAGAGAGAGACAGATGGGTGGATGAAAGGATAGAGAGATGGAGGGGTGGATAAAGGGATAGAGCTGAAGAGGGGTGGATGAAGGGATAGAGAGATGGAGCGGTGGATGAAAGGATAGAGTGACAGAGGGGTAGATGAAAGGATAGAGAGATGGAGGGGTGGATGAAAAGATAGAGAGAAAGAGGGGTGAATGAAGCGTTAGAGAGATGGAGGTGTGGATGAAAGGATAGAGAGAGAGAGGGGTGGATGAAGGGATAGAGAGAGACAGAGGGGTGGATGAAAGGATAGAGAGATGGAGGGGTGGATGAAGGGATAGAGCTGAAGAGGGGTAGATGAAAGGATAGAGAGATGGAGGGGTGGATGAAAGGATAGAGAGAAAGAGGGGTAGATGAAGCGTTAGAGAGATGGATGGGTGGACGAAGGGATAGAGAGATGGAGGGGTGGATGAAAGGATAGACTGGAGGAGTGTTGGGTGATGTATGGGAGGGAGTAGTATGAATGGTATGAGAGTGATAACAATGAATGATGTTGTTTACTTTCATTTCCTCTGGCATCATTTTGTTATTTCTCCTGCATGGTTAGGTGGAAAACCAAACCATTGTTTACCTTTCAGCCCCAGAGACTCAGGAGGGCCAGCCTACACCAAGGTCTCATGAACCAGACCGCCAAGCTCGACCAACACTGGATATGCTTATAACGCTCCCTCTCTCTCTCTCTCTCTCTCTCTCTCTCTCTCTCTCTCTCTCTCTCTCTCTCTCTCTCTCTCTTTCTCTCTCTCTCTCTCTCTCTTTCTCTCTCTCCCCCTCTCTCTCTCTCTCTCTCTCTCAAACTGTCTCTTTCTCCCTCTTCCTCTCTTCCTCTATATATGTATCCCCCAACCTCCCTCCCTCCCTCCATCTCTCTCTCTCTCTCTCTCTCTTCTAACTGATTCCCCCGTCTGGTTATGTGAATGTGCATATTGGCTCCAGCACATGTTAGTCTTTAAGATGATGTACGTGTGTTTATGTTGATGATGACAAACTAATGCTGGATGCTGTCATTTATCCTTCCCTTTGGTTTATATAACCCTGGAAGCAGGAACACACACACACCACACACAAACACATGTGCGCACACACACACACACACACACACACACACACACACACACACACACACACACACACACCGTCGCACGCACACACACACACACACACACACACACACACACACACACACACACACACACACACACACCACACACAAACACATGTGCGCATACACACACACACACGCACACACACCGTCGCACGCACACACACACACACACACACACACACACACACACACCACACACAAACACATGTGCGCATACACACACACACGCACACACACCGTCGCACGCACACACACACACACACACACACACACACACACACACACACACACACACACACACACACACACACACACTACCCTCCTCTTGTTTAAACTAAGGCTGTTTGTCTCTGCCAGCAAACATGTAACGATGTATAGGAACAGATGCGTCATCTAAAGAGGAGGAAAAGAAAGGGAAGGAGAGGAGGGAGAAAACAACAGTTAAGTACTTGAATGTGTATTTGGGAGTGTTGCGCGAAGACACGATTCTGTTCATCCAAATAAAATTACGGCATCTGATTTCACAAGACCCCTCTCTCCGAGAGGAAAAGTCTCTCTCTCCCTCTACCTCCCATCTCCACTCTTTCAAATGGCAAAGAGAGCGAATTAATGACAGAGAGGACGGCAGAAAGAGTGAAGTGGAGGGCTCTGGTGTTTGTAAACACTTTGGAATTCGTTAATGTTCTACCCATTCACAAACGGAGAGGAGAGGAGAGTGATTTTTTCCTCCGTCTTTCCTTATTTATTCTGGCACTGTGCAGATGCCTAATGAGTAACAGGGCTGGAGGGGCTGAGGACCCCAGAGGGAGGGGCCCACTGTCTGAATCAACACACACACACACACACACACACACACATACAAACCAGTGGCGGTCGGTGCCATTTAAGTTAAGGGAGGACAATTCATTTTTTCATGAGCATGGCCTCATTTCTATTACAGCATATTGGATGACTGTCATTCATATTCCATTCACCCAGCTCAATGTTACAGCGATAGGTTTAGGCTACTACATTTCCCAATACCCATCATGAGGTTGCTACAACCTAGCCTATGAATGAAAGTTTACAACGTAGGTGAACACAGGTTAAGAGACAAATCTGAGGTGACAGACAGCGACACATTCAATACCGGCTTGCACATTCTTGCCTGCATCTGTTTGATCTAGGGTGTAAACGTTAGCCCAACAGTTTCAAACAAGAGTTTCTATTTGACAAATTCAAGTATGTTTATCCCCGTTTCGTTCCATTTGCTTCCGTTTAAGAAATGTTTTTCTTCAGAATCGGTGGAATGAATACACCCCTGATCAGGTTTAAACACAGTTCACTTTGATAGCAGCCACGTTGTATTCCTTCTCGCATCTTCGCACTCTCCTCCTCTCACCCTTTCGCTTGTGGAATTCAATGAAAAAGCCTTTCCAAGACAAATCATATCATAACCATCACACACAGCCTACATCGTTGTCACCCTATTTGCTAAAGTAATGTCATAGTCAACATAGCTAATAGAATTAACGCGTTAGCAAACCCACTACAATCATGCAGTAACATTACAGTGTAAAGTCAGTAAGCAATTTAGTACTTACACCGGCGGGCCCCAGTGGCAATAAATTAGTAAAACCAAAAGCTTACCTTGACTTGGAAGAGTTCCAGAGTTGTGTTGGATAGTCATAGCCAGCTAGCTAACATAGCATCTCTCTCTTTGAGTAGGGTGTTTGAGTCAGCTTAACTAGCTAGCTGCATTTGCTAGCTAAGTAAGTGAAAATGAAAGCGAAAAAAAATGAAGAAATCTCTCTCGATCTCTCTCTTGTTTCTCCTTCATTTTGGAAGAAATTAATTTGTTAAAATCTGTTCAACTATTGTCGTTTTCTTTGAGTCAACTACTCACCACATTTTATGCACTGCAGTGATACCTAGATGTAGCTTATGCTTTCAGTACTAGATTCATTCTCTGATCCTTTGATTGTATGGACAACATGTAAGCAAGAGTTCTGATAGGTTGCAGGATGTCCTCCAGAAGTTGTCATAACTAATGTGTAATGTCTATGGAAGGGGGTGAGAATCATGAACCACCTATGTTTGTATTGAAGTCAATGTACCCAGAGTAGGACGGAAGCTAGCTGTCCTCCGGCTAAACCATGTTGCTACCCTACAGACTGCTGTTGAGACTACTGTAGACCTTCATTGCAGAACAGTGTGTTTTAATCAATTATTTGGTGACGTGAACATATTTAGCATAGTTTTATCTAAAACGGATAGCTTTTTAAATATTTTACCATTTCTATTTTTGTGAAATTCACTGAGGATGGTTCTCCGACCTTCCTCCTCTGAGGAACCTCCACTGATGCAAACACACAAACACACACACATGCATGAACAAACTTTCCACACACACACACACACACACATCCACCCACACGTACCTGCACACTGACCACTGGAACACAACACAACTGGGTCAGTCTAAACATGCAGAGGTGCGCTGAGGTGTTTTCATTGACATATCTAGACGTGCCTTAAATATAGAGCTGCTAGCTAGTTCTTTAGTTTATTATGTTAAAGTGTAACCATGCCCTGCTGCTGAGGGGCCTGTCTAATGACAGGTTGGAACCAAGGACTTTTCAATAATAATAATTTACTGTAAATTTCTTGGGTTGGAAGCAGGAAGTGTGTGATTACTGTCAGTGATGTAGATAGATGGATATGTGTGTTTAAACATTGCCTTTACATTGCTCTTGAATCCTGGGGACTAATCGAAAGAATGTGTGTGTGTGTGTGTATCACATTTGGAGGGTCAATCAGGGAGGCTCTCAACTCGGAAGTCCTGACATGAGTGAGTGAGTGAGTGAGTGTGTGTGCGTGTGTGTGTTAGTGATGTACGGTTTGACTCATCGGGGTGGACGGGTTCAGGGTTATTCAATATTGTGTGGATCAAGAGTGGGTGGGTGGCGGGCGGATTGAATAAAGAGAAACAATACCTTTTTAAAAAAATCCATTAATGTGTCATTCTTGTGTAATTTAAATCTATAGGCTACATTGAGTTTTTTCTTTCATTATTTTGGGCTATCTGGTATTAGTGCATAAGTCTAAACTTCAGGGCTTAACTGTACACGCACCAAATATCCTACACAGTCAAAAGTAGTGCTTTAGGGAACGGGCAGAAAAAGTCAACTTCAATCCACGGAGGCAAAAAGGACATTGTCGAAGTTGAATTCAATAAGACAAAAGCTGCGAAAGGATAGTTGAAAATAAAGAGAAGGTAGGGCCAGAAAAGTTTGGAAAATATTTTGGTGAAGTGGTAAATAGAGGCTGATAGCAGCGACGGCGTTGTTATTTGTGATGATTGTGAGGTGCTATAAAAATTGGACTGTCACAAGAGGGGACTTTCAATAGGCCCATGGCATGGAAAGGGAACTATAGCCTACTGTTTTAGATGGGTTAAATGGAAACTGAAATCTATAACCTTTCACATAGCCTTATTAAGAACTTTCTTGTGGTAAAATAATACACCAAATGTTGGCAAAAGTTGGGCTTGGGAACAGGATTGGAGAGATGTCTTTCTTTCTGCGTCTTTAGAGAATGTCATGTTCAGTTAGATACCATCTGTACGTGCTGTCTTCATCATAAAAGCTGATTGTATTTCATCCACATAAAATATGCGTCGAAGCCAAACTGAAATCTCATCAGAAACACGTTGGGCTATTTTCAGTTTTCTTATATCAAACTGATGTCATTTGGACATTTTGCGCATTTTTTGTTGTTGTTGTTGTGTTACTGTATTTTCAGTCCCTGAATGTCTTTGCTCCCCAAAAGAAGACAGAGAAAACTTGACTTACTGTATGTCAATGACATTTCAATTTATTTATTTTACCTTTATTTAACTAGGCAAGTCAGTTAAGAACAAATTCTTATTTACAATAACGGCCTAGGAACAGTGGGTTAACTGTCTGTTCAGGGGCAGAACGACAGATTTGTACCTTGTCAGCTCAGGGGTTTCAACTTGCAACCTTCCGGTTACTAGTCCAACGCTCTAACCACTAGGCTACCCTGCCGCCTCCACAATGATTCATTCTATCGATCTATTACAATATTCTGTTGAGCAAGGGCTTATTGAGTCTTCTGTGGGAACATATCATGACGAAAGAGAAGCTACATGTATCTAATTATAGACAAGCTGACTTACAAATAGCCTACCCAAATGTTGGAAATTATAAGCATCAATGTATCTAAATCAGGCTCAAAAATATCCTGCGCCTCCTGTCAAAAAATCGTTCTGAAGCCTATAGCACATTTTTGATTAGCAGGTTAGGGTTGGGTGCGAGCCACAGATTTTCACTTTATCACATATAGTCGGGCGGTCGCTGATGGGTTATTAGCAATTGCAGGCGGGTGCAGATGAACAAACAGCTGACCTGTGCACCACTATCGTGTGCATGTGGGTGGGTAAACAGAGATGTGGGAGCCCAGCGCTGGTTCAGATTGGTCACGGAGACTTTAGCCAATCCCCTGCTTCCTCACTTACCAATGAAGGAACGCGCTTCCAAAAATGCCAGGGAATTGCAGTAAAGTCTGTGTGTGTATTGCTCTCTTTCTCTATCTCCGAGGATGTGTCACCCGCCCGGTCACAAATGAGCCCAGACCCCCTAGCCCCTACCTCATAGAGGCTCTGATACCTAATGAACTAAGAGATCCTCATCCATGTGGTAAGTATAATTGTCTCCTCCTTTCAGGTCCTTTCTGATCTCCACAAGTGCCTAGGAGGTAAGGGGTAAGGGGGACTGTGCTGGTGGAACCGATGACACAGAGACCGCTGGTATGTGGGGGCAAACGTACACGCACACGCCACACATACAAACAACACACAAGCACACGCACACACAAAAACACACACGTGACACACAGAGAGACTGAGGGTGTCTAAAAAAAACTCTGAGTTTGAATGTGAACAATAACACGTTTATGAGGGCGTGTTGGCTGCTTTTAACAGATACCATTGACAACTCTACCTTTCTCTTCATTTTGCTCATCTTCTCTCTTTCTCTCTGAGGTTGAGAGGAAAACCATGTCGGATCTTTGGATTTTTAATGGCACATTCTTCTGCTTTGATGAGATTGTTTCTTTCTGTCCTGTAGATGACTGTACTTGTCCTGGAAGAGGGCAGGGATGGCTGTTCCACTAGTGAAAATACACAACTAAAATATATTGCATGGCTAATAGCACTTAGTCAAGAAACTATAGTTCTGTCAAGGCAAAGGGTGGCTACTTTGTAGAATCTAAAATCTCAAATATATTTTGATTTGTTTAACATTTTTGTTGGTTACTACGTGATTCCATATGTGTTATTTCATGGTTTTGATATCTTCACTATTATTCTACAATGTACAAATAAAGAAAAACCTGTGAATGAGTAGGTGTGTCCAAACTTTTGACTTGTACTGTATATATATTTGGGGGACACAAAAGAGATAATCTATTATGGGTACATTTTTAAATATTGTTCCCAGTGTTGATCAAAGTTCAGTACTGTATTTATAATCGCACCTGCCTCTTTACGAACGAGTGGAATCATAAACAACGCTTTGTTTGTTATTTTCGCCTGCGTCCCCTGGATTTTCCCCCCTGGATTTGCCCCCCTGGATTTTCCCCCCTGGATTTGCCCCCCTGGATTTTCCCCCCTGGATTTGCCCCCCTGGATTTGCCCCCCTGGATTTGCCCCTCTGGATTTGCCCCCCTGGATTTGCCCCCCTGGATTTGCCCCTCTGGATTTGCCCCCCTGGATTTGCCCCCCTGGATTTTCCCCCCTGGATTTGCCCCCCTGGATTTGCCCCCCTGGATTTGCCCCCCTGGATTTGCCCCTCTGGATTTGCCCCCCTGGATTTGCCCCCCTGGGTTTGCTTTTTTAGCAGCACATTCACCACTTTGATAAACAGCTTACTCTGCCCTCACGCGGGCACAGTCCAAGGGCCTGAGACGTGAAACAAACCCCCAGCTCGAAGTCAGCTTACTAGGGAAGTAGGCAAAACTACAGACGCTGCTGACAATGTGTTTGCGAGATGCCGGACAAAATGTTAAAACCATTCCTCGACTCCTTCCGTGTCTACAGACATCCTGAAGGATGAAGTAAGAAGCTAACATTAAACAGAGCCTACTTCAGCATGAGCAAAACATATGTTTTCAGAACAATTCAATTAAATCTTATTTGTCACATGCTTTGTAAACAACAGGAATAGACTAATAACTTTGCTTTAGGCTACCTAGACAGACAATGATGTGGCGCTCAGTGGTGAGACTGAGGCAGGCTGCAATGCATGAAGGAGGAAGCAGAGGAGACAGGGAGAGAGGAAGCAAGCTGAGAGAGGGGCTCCTAAATGTGGGGTCCACAGATCTGTACTAATCTTATCAAACAAGTTAGGAACTTAAAAAAATTATGTATGTTTCAATATGAACATCTGGACATGGCATATCTTCCCTACAGGCCTACATTAAAATGCAATCAATAGGCAAAGAAAACAGTTCTAAAAATGTCATTTGTTTTCATTTATATCGGTGGTTGTTCATCTTATCCATTACCCACCTTGTTTTTACCACTGCATCACTGATATTAGTACAGAGTCAGTAACATTCTAACAATGAGTGTGTATGATACGATCTTCTGTGTGCTCCATTGACGTCTGTTTGTGCGGCGCTTGAGTAGTAATGCCTAGGAATACAAATGTGAACGCCATCTAGTTCCTTCACCTCAGTCGATCTACAAACATATATGAACAACCACTGATATAAACAAAAACATATGACATTTTCAGAATTGAGCAGTTTGCATATTATTTGCATTTTAATGTAGGCCTATACGGAAGATAGGTCATGTGGAGATGTACATATTAAAACATATATTTTTCCTAACTTGTTTGATAGGATTAGTACATATTTTCTCTGTAGAGTCCTCTGTTAGCTTCAATATGCTCCAGGAAACAATTTGGGTGCAGTAAACCGTTTGCAGAGATGTTAAGTTTAGGGTGGAGCGATGGGGCTGTGTTTTAGGGATCAGCCTCAGCCTAGCCTGCTTCTCTGCCACCCACTTAGTGATGTCATATCTATGGCCATTACACAGCCACCGCCCCACAAACACGCACGTGCACACACACACACACACGCACACACACACACACACACACACACACACACACACACACACACACACACACACACACACACACACACACACACACACCACAGCCGCAGCCACCGCCCGCTTCTTAACAAATCCTTCTGCTGGCTCTGTTGTAATCACAGCATTGCAGTAGAGTAAAAACACCCCAGCTTTCCACGTCAGGCACCAAACCACACACTCTCTCACGTATGGGGTGTTTTTTCTTTTTCTCTTTCCCTCGTTTTTTTCTCGAGGGTTGCCAAAGAAGTTGTTCCAAAGCCAGATGCTGGTGTTTTTTTCAACGCTACACAACCAGAGAAATCTATCCCTGCTTGACCCAGATTTTGTCCCTGACAGACAATTAGGCAGGAACTGATTGTCCACTGCTAACTTAGGGAATACACGGTCTGGTGTTTATTCACATTTCCATGGAGGTTTATTGATGGAGACACTAATGTAAACATGTTTAAAGATGTTTACTTCAGTTCCAAGTCACTAATAGTTTACCCTTTGGCTTAGTGTGTCTTTTATGGTGTGGTCAGCACAATATAAATCAGCTTCGCATCACAGAGGTATTGTTTTATTGCAAAACCGGAGACACACACACACGCACACATGCTCGAACACACTCATGCATGTACAGACATTCACAGGGCGATATTTAAAATGCTTTCAAAGCAAATATTTTCCCCGCTCAAAAGTGCAGCTTCATTGCCGTTTCATCAAAAGCCATGTTTCCATTTAGCAAGCAGGCCGTGGGCACCACCCTGGACTGGAGGAATAACACACACAGACACATACACAGCAGTGCTGATGTCCATTAGACCGCTTAAAACGCATTCCCCATCTCACAGACTGCCTCTAATGCCTCTCTCATTACACACACCGTACCCGGCACCACGAGGGGGCAAAAGGGGCCTTAGCCCCCTCAGTTTTAGTTTTATGTCCTTGTTTAAAAATAACTAAACACTTAATATCATTGAGTGACATGTTGGTGCAAAATCTCTTTCTTCGCTGCGCTGTCAGGACATTGGACAGGGGTGCCGCAGTGTGTGTAGGGGGGCTATGGAAAGCCACTGAGGTACAGGGTTTCCCGGTAATTGCCGGCATTTGGACGATAAAATAAATGAAAAGCTGATTAAAAAAAAGCAGGCTATTGTGCATCTGTATATTCAGATAGGATGCAATTTTGGAACTAAAATGTATAATTTTTTTCTTCTTTATAATATATATATATTTGTATCATTATTATTATTGTAAAATCCTTGTTATTATTGTAGGCCTATTTAGTAATTCGAACCAGTTCTTTAAACATGTAAAACGTGTTTCATTCCTTTGAGACATTTTCTTTTTCTAAATTAAGTTCCAACTGTAATGTGTTTGCCGCAATATAATATCCTGCTCTTATTTTCCATATAAACAATGGCTTGACTTACTTTTGATATTACCCTAATAAAGTTTAGAAACTTTGTGAAGGTTTGGTGTGGTGTGGCTATTAGCCTACCATACTGTAGGCCTATGGTATGAAGACAGTGCGCACAGGAGCTCCAACTGACTCCGACAGATAAGCTTGAGGTGAGGAAGAATGATTTAGGCCTACCAGTTACTCCTATAATCTAACAATATAATGCTTATCTTTATAAAAAAATATTCTAATTGAAAATGTACGCAGGGGGCCTCCCGGGTGGCGCAGTGGTTAGCTGCTGGCACAGATCCAGCTGTGCCACCAGAGACTCTGGTTTCGCGCCCCACGCTCTGTCGTAACCGGCCGGGACTGGGAGGTCCGTGGGGCTACTTGCAATTGGCATAGCATCGTCCGGGTTAGGGAGGGCTTGGCCGGTAGGGATATCCTCGTCTCATCGCGCACCAGCAACTCCTGTGGCGGGCCGGGAGCAGTGCGCGCCAGCCATGGTTGCCAGGTGCAAGGTGTTTCCTCCGACACATTGGTGCGGCTGGCTTTCGGGTTGGATGCGCGCTGTGTTAAGAAGCAGTGCGGCTTGGTTGGGTTGTGTATCGGAGGACGCATGACCTTCAACCTTCCTCTCTCCCGAGCCCGTATGGGAGTTGTAGCGATGAGACAAGATAGTAGCTACTAGCAATTGGATACCACGAAATTGGGGAGAAAAAGGGGGTAAAATTCAAATAAATAAATGTACGCAGACGTACAAGTAGGCTATGAAGAAATTAATGTCGGTGTCGTAGCATGCAGCCAGCATATCTCTCTCTGGGGAATTTTGTGGCCTTAGCTTCTCTTCCTCTCCACATCTTTTCCACATTTTTTTATGGTACAGCCTTATTCTTAAAGGTTTTTCCTCATCAATCTACACACAATACCCATAATAACAAATCAAAAACAGGTTTTTATATCAGAAATACCTTATTTACATAAGTATGCAGACCCTTTGCTATGATACTCAAAATTGAGCTCAGGTGCGTCCTGTTTCCATTGATCATCCTTGAGATGTTTCTCCAACTTGATTGGAGCCCACCTGTAGTAAATTAAATTGATTGGACATGATTTGGAAAGGCACACACCTGTCTATATAAGGTCCCACAGTTGACAGTGCATGTCAGAGCAAAGACCAAACAATGAGGTTGAAGGAATTGTCCATAGAGCTCCGAGACAGAAAAAATGTCTGCAGCATTGAATGTCACCAATAACACAGTGGCCTCCATCATTCTTAAATGGAAGGAGATTAGGAACCACCAAGACTCTTCCTGAGAGCTGGCTGCCAGGCCAAACTGAGCAATCGGGGGAGAATGGCCTTGGTCAGGAAGGTGACCAAGAACTCGATGGTCACTCTGACAGAGCTCCAGAGTTCCTCTGTGCAAATGGGAGAACCTTCCAGAAGGACAACCCTTAACACACAGCCAAGACAACGCAGGAGTGGCGTTGGGACAAGTCTCTGAATGTCCTTGAGTGGCCCAGCCAGAGCCCGTACTTGAACCCGGTCAAACATCTTTGGAGAAAATAGCTGGTGACCCTCCCCATCCAACCTAACAGAGCTTGAGAGGATCTGCAGAGAAGAATGAAAGAAAATCCCCAAATACAGGTGTGCCAAGCTTGTAGCGTCATGCCCAAGAAGACTTAAGGCTGTAATCGCTGCCAAAGATGCTTCAACAAAGTACTGAATAAAGTGTCTGAATACGTACGTACATGTGATATCTCTGTTTTTTTATATACATTTGCAACAAAAAAAACTAAAGAAAACTGTCTTTGCTTTGTCATTTTGGGGTATTGTGTGTAGATTGACGAGGAAAAAATGTAATCCATTTTAGAATAAGTCGATGACGTAACAAAATGTGAAAAAAGTCAAGGGGTCTGAATACTTTCCAATTGCACTGTGTATATATATATATATATATATATATATATATATATATATATATCATTTTTATTAATACAGTGGACGCCTAAGCCAGAAGGCCTGACAGCTGAACCATGAGGTTGACAATTATTGTTTTAGGAAAGTAAAAAGTAAAAAGAAATAAAACAATAGGCTATAATTCTACAGATTGAAACACAAAGAATAGTGTTTTTGTAATTTGTTTTTAAGGACATGCAAATGTGGCTCTTCTGGAAAGGTAAGAGACAATCTAGCTGGTTGGTTTTAATCAAAAACATACTTTAGTTTGTAGGGTGCTGTCCATGGTGCTGACAGAGCATTGCGGAAATTTAGAGCCAACCTGTCACTTCCTGATCAAAAGCATTTGAACTTGTATGTTTATTGTGGTATAGTGTGATATAAACATAATTCTACATAATTCTAATGCAAGAACCCAAATACCTGCATATCGGTATGTTTCATCATAGAAACAGCCTACTTTCTGTTATGGTTTTCTTGGTAGCCTATTGGTTTCCGTGGTTGTAAATGAAACTGTACAGAAACGGGGTCAACTTTGATTCACAGAAGTGTACTGTGCCATATCACAAAGTGTTGCTGAAGAGGGCCTATATGCATATTTATTTGCATCTCACTGTAGTAGGCTGTTTTTGATTCTTTGGATCTCCATTGGCCTGTTATTTACTGTGTTTGTTTACTGTTAATGGAACTAGCCTAAATATAGATTGTGTCATCTTTATCGATCTGATATTATGTTCACTAGGCCTACTACACCTTTTGTTCTGTTCGCGTTCATTCATTCCTATTCACAGTTGTGTCGGTATTCTAAGCCAAACAGATGCATGAATAATTGGGCTACTACTTTCAGCATTTAGTTTGCATTATTTTGGTAAGACAGCTGTGTCTACAGCTGCATTCACATAGGCTGTTTGTATACTGGACAAACATATAAGTGCAACATGCAACAATTTCAGAGATTTTATTCTGAGTTACAATTCATATAAGGAAATCAGTGAAACCCGCTGTTGTACACGTCAATCCAGAGCATCCCAAACATGCTCAATGGGTCATATGTCTGGTGTGTATGCAGGCCATGGAAGAACTGGGACATTTTCAGCTTCCAGGAATTGTTTTCAGATCCTTGATACACGGCGTCGTGCATTATCATTCTGAAACATTAGATGATGGGGGCGGATGAATGGTATGACAATGGGCTTCAGGATCTCGTCCCGGTATCCATGTGCATTCAAATTGCCATCGATAAAATACAATTGTGTTGGTTGTCCGTAGCTTATGCCTGCCCATAGCATAACTCCACCGCCACCATGGGGCAGTCTGTTCACCACGTTGACATCAGCAAACTTGCCCATACAACGCCTGGACATACTTCCAAATTCTCTAAAACAACGTTGTAGGCGGCTTATGGTCTGGGGACATCTGTGGCATTGTGTTGTGTGACAAAACTGCACATTTTAGAGTGGCATTCTCTCTCTGCTCCAACACCCACACACCCACGTTATAGTTTAAGATGGCGCCATAATGTTCTGACTCAACTTTTCTATTTTGTGATTCTTCTGGCGTTTATCTCTAAATTGATCCTCTATTTTTGTCAAAAACTTTTGAACATCAGATCAACCGTTACTAACGTCAATTCCTGCTTCAACTTCGACTTTGACTCATCTTTCCTGGGCTCTTTGTGTACCTCCAATCCAATCCTCGGGATAGCCAAGAGGAAATGCTGGTGAAAGAGAGGCAGGAGAGCAGGCTTCTTGGTAAGACTAAGGCGACGAGAAAAGCAGCCAGCACTTCCCTCCATTCTATTGGCCATCCATCTTAATATCACCTGATAATAACATAGATGACCTCCGATTGCCGATTTGCTATCAACAGGACTCTCGTGACTGCAATATTCTCTGTTTTTCTAAAACTTTTGAACAAGATACCCCCCATGGCCATCCAACTCGATGCATTCTCCTTTCAAAGAGCAGACAGGTAATACGATTCAAGGAAATCTATAGGGGTAGATTCAGAGAAATCCAGGGGGAGAGAGTTATGTCTCTTCATCAACAACGACTGGTGTGCTTACTCTAGCTGACTGGTGTGCTGACTCTATTCTCAATTTACTGTTCACCCTTCTTCGAATACCTGATGGTTGAATGCCGACTCATCTACCTCCTGAGAGAATTTGTTTTCCTGAATGCTGTATACATTCAACCTCAGGACAACAACAATAATAACGAGCTGGCACTTGGCGAACTGATCAAGGCTATAGACAAACAAGAAACAAGGCTGCTTTTCCTGTTGCCAGTGATTTTTATTCTGCGTCACTAAGGCACATGATGCCCAACTTCTATCAATAGGTGTCCTTAACCACTAGGGGCGATACAGTCCGGGACCACTATTAATCAATCCACAAGCAAGCATACAAGGCCCTCCCTCGTCCTCCCTTCGGCAAATCAGATCACGACTCTATACTCCTGCTTCCTGTTTACAGACAAAATCTCAAGTACCTGTGACGCGCTCTGTTGAAAAATGGTTGGTTGAAACAGAGGCTATGCTACAGGACTGCTTTGCTAGCGCTGACTGGAATATGTTCCGGGAAGAACTCCACAATTAAGGTGTCACCAACCTCCTGTGATTGAAGCCAACTATGGCTCACCTTCCACCCTGCACTTTGTAGCCATAGAACACATCCAAATTTCACCAAGAGGAGGTGAGGAAGCTGTCAGCTTGACGTTGAAATGTCAGTCACCTGTTCGCATCCTGTACAATGGATTAAAGTGAACATAAAGAAGTCCATCTCTGCAAACTCCTTTGTACCTTGAATTAGTCCTTTTGGGAGTTTTTCTCTGTAAGCCATTCTCATGATTTTTGTCATTGTTGTTGAGGACCCCTCCTTTTCTTTGTTTGCTGAACTCTTACCTCTTTACAACATGTTTAATCATGCCATAGAGGCAGAAAAGCTCCCAGACACACTTGAACAAGCACTGACCACAGTTTTGTTAAAACCTGGGAAAGATCCTATGCTTTGTGGGTCATATAGACCAATACCTTTATTTAACACTTCATATAAGATTCTTGCAAAACTCATAGCTCTTAGACTAGATCAAGATCTTCCCGACTTGGTTGGTATGGACAAAACAGTCTTCGTAAGAAACCTGATAATATCCGAAGATACTTTAATATTATGCATTATGTAGAGAATGACCAAGAACCTGTAGTGGCGGCTTCATTAGACGCAGAAACGCCTTTGAAATGCATAGAATTGAACTGCCTGTTTGAAGTTTTACAGAAGATGTTGTCTGATTAGATAACTAATCAAATGTTTGGTAACTCAGAACCTGACCGATGGAAATGCTTCCTCCCAGTTCTCCCTATCACAAGACAGGGTTGTCCCTCTAGTCCTCTCCTTTTTCCCTTTGGCTATGGAGCCCTCGGCGGATGCTTTTAGATCTCCAGCCATCCACGGTGTTCGTATAGGTGTGCTTGAACATCTGGTCTCGCTATACGAGGATGACATTTTTCTTTACCTCACTAACCCAAAAGTTTCACTCCAAGCATTAGTTAACATCCAGATAGAGTATGGGATGGCAGGATTTTCCAATGTCTCTTATTGTGCAGGTCAATTGTGTAAAGATGAACATATTACAACAGTTATTGTTCCTCTTTCAAACCTTGCACTTTCCTATTCCCAACGTTTCAATTTAATAGGAAGGTCTCTTCATTTCAGTGTAAAGTTAAACCTCCCAGAGTGAAATTCACAACTTTATGCAGCCTATACTCAGAATGAGGGCCTACTCTACCTGACCTCCAGTCATATTACTGGGTATCTCAGTTAAAGGCTGCGTGGGTATACCAAGATACAACAACAAGTTCACCCTCTTGGAGACAGATAGAGGAAGAGTGTCTTTCCCCTGTTTCATTGGCATCTATACATTATATTAGCCCAATGGGTCTGACAACTAACCCTTTCATTAAAAACACTCTTAAATATATTGATTGAAGTCTGTAGACAAATAGACGGGTACAGATCTGTACATGAACACCTTTCTATAATAACCCCATCTTAGCCAAACCCCTGAGAGATGGTATTACATAAAACATGTGGTCATCAGTATAGAGAAGGTGAACTATCATCCTTCCAACAACTGGCATCTCACTTTCAGTTACCTCAAACTCATTTCTTCAAGTAGCTACACATTAGGCATTATATTGCCACTCAACAGGGAGGTAGGATTCAGCTCATGAGTAAATCTAAAACTGATTGTCACGGCTTTCTTCTGTTGAAGGAGAGGCGGACCAAAACGCAGCGTGGTTATTGTGATACATCTTTAATGAAGATGATAAATGAACAATATACAAAACAAGAACTGTCAAAAACAGCCCTATCTGGTGCAACAAAGACAGGAACAATCACCCACCTAAACCCAACACAAAACAGGCTACCTAAATATGGCTCCCAATCAGAGACAATGACTAACACCTGCCTCTGATTGAGAACCATATCAGGCCCAAACACAGAAACAGACAAACAAGACATCCAACATAGAATGCCCACTCGGATCACACCCTGACCAAACAAAACATAGAACATACAAAGCAAACTATGGTCAGGGTGTGACACTGATAAACTGTGGTTGGAGAGGAAAGGGGTAAAGGTTTAATTGCTTTGAATGTACTCTGGTCTTCAAGCTCTGATTCAGATTCAGAGTGTTTAATGGTCACATGTACAGAGTTGCAGGTGTGATTGCAGAGTACAGTGAAAATCTTAGACTCCAACATGCAGGACTAAGTGAAATAAAATAATGAAAATGGTAATATAAAAACAATAGAAATAGAAATAGCACGTTATAAATCATAAAAACTGTAGCAGTGATGAATAAATAAATGTCCATTGGGGTGGAGGCAGAGTAAAAGCCTGTTGAAGGGGGGGGGGGGGGGGGGGGGGTAATGACCATAGTGGGAGCAGCATGATCATTGAGGGGGTGTGGAGACCAGGTGAAATAAAAATCATACAAAATTATAATATACTGTATTAATATACTGTATTAATAGACATTGCATCATCTGTGGACCTGTTAGGGCCGTAGGCAAATTCGACTGGGTCTAGGTTTTCTGGGATAATGGTGTTGATGTGAGCCATGACCAGCCTTTCAAAGCACTTCATGTCTACAGACGTGAGTGCTATGGGTCGGTAGTCATTTAAGCAGGTTACCTTAGTGTTCTTGGGTATAGCCTAGAGGTGTGTTTTGGGTCATTGTCCTGTTGAAAAACAAATGATATTCCCATTAAGCACAAACCAGATGTGATGGCGTAACACTGCAAAATGCTATGGGAGCCATACTGGTTAAGTGTGCCTTGAATTCTAAATAAATCACAGATCGTGTCACCAGCAAAGCACCTCCACACCATCACACCTCCTCCTCCATGCTTCACATGTGCAGAGATCATCCGTTCACCTACTCTGTATCTCACAAAGACAGCGGTTGGAACCAAACATTTCAAATTTGGACTCATCAGACCAAAGGACAGATTTCCACCGGTCTAATGTCCATTGCTCGTGTCTCTTGGGCCAAGAAAGTCTCTTCTTCTTATCGGTGTCCTTCAGTAGTGGTTTCTTTGCAACAATTCGACCATGAATGCCTGATTCACACAGTCTCCTCTGAACAGTTAATGTTTAAATATTTATGTTACTTGAACTCTGTGAAGCATTTATTTGGGCTGCAATCTGAGGTGCAGTTAACTCTAATGTACGTATCTTCTGCAGCAGAGGTAACTCTGGGTCTTTCTTTCCTGTGGCAGTCCTCATGAGAGCCAGTTTCATCATAGCACTTGATTGTTTTTGCGGCTGTATTTGAAGAAATGTTCCGCATTGACTGACCTTCAAGTCTTAAAGTAATGATGGGCTGTCGTTTCTCTTTGCTGATTTGAGCTGTTGTTGCCATAATATGGACTTGGTATTTTACAAAATAACTATATCTTCTGTATACCAACCCTACCTTATCACAACACATCTGATTGGCTCAAACGGATTAAGAAGGAAATACATTACATTAATTAACTTTCAACAAGGCACACCTGTTAATTGAAATGCATTCCAGGTGACTACCTCATGAAGCTGGTTGAGAGAATGCCAAGAGTGTGTAAAGCTGTCATCAAGGCAAAGGGTGGCTACTTTGAAAAATCTAAAATATTAAACATACTTGGATATGTTTAACACTTTTTTGGTTACTACATGATTCCATATGTGTTATGAGTAGGTGTCTCCAAACTTTTGACTGGTACTGTATATTATATATACAGTGGGGAGAATAAGTATTTGATACACTGCTGATTTTGCAGGTTTTCCTACTTCCAAAGCATGTAGAGGTCTGTCATTTTTTTTTATCATGGGTACACTTCAACTGTGAGAGACGGAATCTAAAACAAAAATCCAGAAAATCACATTGTATGATTTTTAAGCAATTAATTTGCATTTTATTGCATGACATAAGTATTTGATACATCAGAAAAGCATAACTTAATATTTGGTACAGAAACCTTTGTTTGCAATTACAGAGATCATACGTTTCCTGTAGTTCTTGACCAGGTTTGAACACACTGCAGCAGGGATTTTGGCCCACTCCTCCATACAGACCTTCTCCAGATCCTTCAGGTTTCGGGGCTGTCGCTGGGCAATATGGACTTTCAGCTCCCTCCAAAGATTTTCTATTGGGTTCAGGTCTGGGACTGGCTAGGCCACTCCAGGACCTTGAGATGCTTCTTACGGAGCCACTCCTTAGTTGCCCTGGTTGTGTGTTTCGGGTCGTTGTCATGCTGGAAGACCCAGCCGCGACCCATCTTCAATGCTCTTACTGAGGGAAGGAGGTTGTTGGCCAAGATCTCGCGATACATGGTCCCATCCATCCTCCCCTCAATCGTCCTGTCCCCTTTGCAGAAAAGCATCCCCAAAGAATGATGTTTCCACCTCCATGCTTCACGGTTGGGATGGTGTTCTTGGGGTTGTACTCATCCTTCTTCTTCCTCCAAACAAAGCGAGTGGAGTTTAGACCAAAAAGCTCTATTTTTGTCTCATCAGACCACATGACCTTCTACCATTCCTCCTCTGGATCATCCAGATGGTCATTGGCAAACTTCAAACGGGCCTGGACATGCGCTGGCTTGAGCAGGGGGACCTTGCGTGCACTGCAGGATTTTAATCCATGACGGCGTAGTGTGTTACTCATGGTTTTCTTTGAGACTGTGGTCCCAGCTCTCTTCAGGTTATTGACCAGGTCCTGCCGTGTAGTTCTGGGCTAATCCCTCACCTTCCTCATGATCATTGATTCCCCACGAGGTGAGATCTTGCATGGAGCCCCAGACCGAGGGTGATTGACCGTCATCTTCTTCCATTTTCTAATAATTGTGCCAACAGTTGTTGCCTTCTCACCAAGCTGCTTGCCTACTGTCCTGTAGCCCATCCCAGCCTTGTGCATGCCTACAATTTATCCCTGATGTCCTTGCAGAGCTCTCTGGTCTTGGCCATTGTGGAGAGGTTGGAGTCTGTTTGATTGAGTGTGTGGGCAGGTGTCTTTTGTACAGGTAACGAGTTCAAACAGGTGCCGTTAATACAGGTGATGAGTGGAGAACAGGAGGGCTTCTTAAAGAAAAACTAACAGGTCTGTTAGAGCCAGAATTCTTGCTGGTTGGTAGGTGATCAAGTACTTATGTCATGCAATAAAATGCTAATTAATTACTTAAAAATCATACAATGTGATTTTCTGGATTTTAGTTTTAGATTCCGTCTCTCACAGTTGAAGTGTACCTATGATAAAAATTACAGACCTCTACATGCTTTGTAAGTAGGAAAACCTGCAAAATCGGTAGTGTATCAAATACTTGTTTTCCCCACTGTATATATATACAGTGCCTTGCGAAAGTATTCGGCCCCCTTGAACTTTGCGACCTTTTGCCACATTTCAGGCTTCAAACATAAAGATATAAAACTGTATTTTTTGGTGAAGAATCAACAACAAGTGGGACACAATCATGAAGTGGAACGACATTTATTGGATATTTCAAACTTTTTTAACAAATCAAAAACTGAAAAATTGGGCGTGCAAAATTATTCAGCCCCTTTACTTTCAGTGCAGCAAACTCTCTCCAAAGGTTCAGTGAGGATCTCTGAATGATCCAATGTTGACCTAAATGACTAATGATGATAAATACAATCCACCTGTGTGTAATCAAGTCTCCGTATAAATGCACCTGCACTGTGATAGTCTCAGAGGTCCGTTAAAAGCGCAGAGAGCATCATGAAGAACAAGGAACACACCAGGCAGGTCCGAGATACTGTTGTGAAGAAGTTTAAAGCCGGATTTGGATACAAAAAGATTTCCCAAGCTTTAAACATCCCAATGAGCACTGTGCAAGTGATAATATTGAAACGGAAGGAGTATCAGACCACTGCAAATCTACCAAGACCTGGCCGTCCCTCTAAACTTTCAGCTCATACAAGGAGAAGACTGATCAGAGATGCAGCCAAGAGGCCCATGATCACTCTGGATGAACTGCAGAGATCTACAGCTGAGGTGGGAGACTCTGTCCATAGGACAACAATCAGTCGTATATTGCACAAATCTGGCCTTTATGGAAGAGTGGCAAGAAGAAAGCCATTTCTTAAAGATATCCATAAAAAGTGTTGTTTAAAGTTTGCCACAAGCCACCTGGGAGACACACCAAACATGTGGAAGAAGGTGCTCTGGTCAGATGAAACCAAAATTGAACTTTTTGGCAACAATGCAAAACGTTATGTTTGGCGTAAAAGCAACACAGCTGAACACACCATCTCCACTGTCAAACATGGTGGTGGCAGCATCATGGTTTGGGCCTACTTTTCTTCAGCAGGGACAGGGAAGATGGTTAAAATTGATGGGAAGATGGATGGAGCCAAATACAGGACCATTATGGAAGAAAACCTGATGGAGTCTGCAAAAGACCTGAGACTGGGACGGAGATTTGTCTTCCAACAAGACAATGATCCAAAACATAAAGCAAAATCTACAATGGAATGGTTAAAAAATAAACATATCCAGGTGTTAGAATGGCCAAGTCAAAGTCCAGACCTGAATCCAATCGAGAATCTGTGGAAAGAAACGATAACTGCTGTTCACAAATACTCTCCATCCAACCTCACTGAGCTCGAGCTGTTTTGCAAGGAGGAATGGGAAAAAATGTCAGTCTCTCGATGTGCAAAACTGATAGAGACATACCCCAAGCGACTTACAGCTGTAATCGCAGCAAAAGGTGGCGCTACAAAGTATTAACTTAAGGGGGCTGAATAATTTTGCACGCCCAATTTTTCAGTTTTTGATTTGTTAAAAAAGTTTGAAATATCCAATAAATGTCGTTCCACTTCATGATTGTGTCCCACTTGTTGTTGATTCTTCACAAAAAAATACAGTTTTATATCTTTATGTTTGAAGCCTGAAATTTGGCAAAAGGTCGCAAAGTTCAAGGGGGCCAAATACTTTCGCAAGGCACTGTATATATATCTGTTTGTTTGAATTAAGTTATATTATTTTAGTTTTGATTACTGCACTGTTGGGTAGAGTATACAAGTTAAGCATTTCACTGTACTTGTGCATGTGACAATAAAACTTGAACTTCAACTAATACATGTTTAGCATGTTTGAAGCAACAGTACTATAAGGCATGCACATTTACTCAAACATACACACATAATGCATGCACACACACACAGTCGCACACACACAAACTACATTAGTTCTGTTTAAACAACTTCTTCCTGCCATATGGGCAGGCTGCTCGGGGTCTGCTCTGTAGCCCTTTCTAGGTGATTTGTCAGTGGAGCCACTCAGGCACACTAGGAACCTCTCAACGTTTGTTTTGGGTTCCAGAGGGACAGACTCTGAGACCCCAAATTCCTGTCCATAGTGTGCACTCTGCTCCACACAAGAGGACACTGTGCCTAGTATCCACACACACACACACACACACACACACGCATATATACACACACACACACACATACACACACACACACACACACACAAATACACACACACACAAACATGCACACACATGAAGGTATACACAGATATGCTCACGCTCACACATATACTCTAACTAACACAGCATTGTCGAAGGCTTTGAGAACTAGCCACTCCATTTCAGGCACTGCTCAGTAGGGCCTCAGAGGACCACATGACAGGTTTATCTTTCACACCTCCAAGGACTGTTCAAGGTTAGGACTGGGTTTAAGGAAATAATACGCTCTGGTTTGATTGATTAGTTCAATTTGACAATTTGCAAAGCTATTCCATGACTATGTTGAAACAACACTATGTCGAGTGTGGTGAAAGACAAACGATAAGGCTAGAAAAGTATCCCATAGGTGTTTAAACAAACGTCTGAGGTCATATGTCCAATATCCACTCATATGTAATGTCCCATATTCCACTTCCCTTCTCTATCATTTAATATCCGTATGACACCCTTCTCCTTCCATATCCCTATGACATAGCCCTTTTCTATCTTACTCTGGTTACAATAACGGGGGTGCTGCTCTATGTGTCTGACATCACCTTCCGAAGATCCAAGTCAATTGTCTGACAAGGAGTGACAGGCTATATTTCTGCTCTAGAAGTCCACTGTTGTGTTGTAAGCATGGTATCAAATCTTGGTGCAGACAGGTAGGCATACAAACGACATTGGGATCATATTCTTACAGATAATGAGAAAGAGGCAAAGAAGACAAGGAAAGGAAGCCATTTTACAGTACTGAGACAGAGACCCACCCAGAGTGATTGATCTTGAGGCAACATCTGTCTCCAGAAGGTAAGCGTTAAGAAAGACCAAATTGCTCCCGTAAATACCTTCCCCAGCGCACCACGGCAGTGCACTTCAGTTCTTCCTATGAAGACAGCAGTGTAGAATGAAGCATGGCTACAGATGTGCCAATTAGGGCCCACAAAATGGCAGCATTGTCTGCAGGTCTCAGCCTAAGCCTTGCTGTCCAGTTTCTTATTGAGGGGCTCAGTCAATGCTGCTCTGACACACCACACACAACTCTCTCTCTCGCTCTCTCAATTCAACTAAATTCTCTCTCTCTCTCCATCACTCTCTCGCTGTACAAGGGGATAAGTGGATGATGCATGACAACTTGCCATGCCACTGATGACACAATGACTGCTAACGCTCTGTAACATATTTTTCTCTTTAGAGTGGAAACACAATACAACTATCTATGATGCAAAATATGTTTCTGGCTCACAGCTGAATGTATGTGTGTCAGAGGGTTTTTCTTCACTTTTTGTTAATAGCCTATGTTTACTAGCCTACTGTTATAACCTACCAAGAGTATCATTCGGTGTTAGTGTCAAATTCATTACAATCTAGGTCTTTATAATAACCTTATCCCACATTTCCCAAAGCAGCAATATCCTCCATGCAATATCACTGAACAAAAATATGAACACTCAACAATTTCAAAGATTTTACTGAGTTACAGTTCATATAAGGAAATCAGTCAATTGAAATAAATTAATTTGGCTCTAACCTATAGATTTCACATGACTGGGAATACAGATATGCATCTGTTGGTCACAGATATCGTAGAAAAGGGTAGGGACGTGGATCAGAAAACCAGTCAGTATCTGGTGTGACCACCATTTGCCTCATGCAGCGCGACACATCTCCTTTGCATAGAGTCGATAAGACTGTTGATTGTGGCCTGTGGAATGTTCTCCCACTCCTCTTCAATGGCTGTGCAAAGTTGCTGGATATTGGCGGGAAATGGAACCCGCTGTCATACATGTCGATCCAGAGCATCCCAAACATGCTCAATGGGTGACATGTCTGGTGAGTATGCAGGCCATGGAAGAACTGGGACATTTTTAGCTTCCAGGAATTGTGTATAGATCCTTGCAACGTGGGGCCGTGTATTATCATGCTGAAACATGAGGTGATGGCGGCGGATGAATGGCACGACAATTGGCCTCAGGATCTCATCACGGTCTCATCATCATATCTCCTTGCATTCAAATTGCCATCGATAAAATGCAATTGTGTTTGTTGTCTGTAGCTTATGCCTGCCATACAATAACCCCACTGCCACCATGTGGCACTCTGTTCACAATGTTGACATTAGCAAACCGCTCGCTCACAGGACGTCATACACACTGTCTACCATCTGCCCGGTACAGTTGAAACCATTTGCCCACTGAAGTCGGTTAGAATGCCGAACTGCAGTCAGGTCAAGACTCTGGTGAGGACAAAAAACATGCAGATGAGCTTCCCTGTGACGGTTTCTGACCGTTTGGGCAGAAATTCTTTGGTTTTGCAAAACCACAGTTTCATCAGCTGTCCGGGTGGCTGGTCTCAGACAATCCCGCAGGTAAAGAAGCTGGATGTGGAGGTCCTGGGCAGGCGTAGTTACACGTGGTCTGCGGTTGTGAGGCAGGTTGGAAGTACTGCCAAATTCTTTAAAATCCGTTGAAGGCTGCTTATGGTCAACAAATGAACATGCAATTATCTTACAACAGCTCTGGTGACATTCCGGCAGTCAGCATACCAATTGCACACTTCCTCAGAACTTGAGACCTCTGTGGCATTGTGTTGTGTGCCAAAACTGCACATTTTAGAGTGGCCTTTTATTGTTTCCAACACAAGGTGCACCTGTGTAATGATCATACTGTTTAATAAGCTTATTGATATGCCACACCTGTCAGGTGGATGGATTATCTTGGCAATGGGGAAATGCTCACTTTCAGGGATGTAAACAAATTTGTGCACAAAAGTTGAGAGAAATAAAAAAAATGTACACATGACATTTTTTTGGGATCCTTTATTTCAGCTCATGAAACATTGGACCAACACTTTACATGTTGTGTTTATATATATTTTTCAGTATAGATATGATGTATTATGTAGTGTTCTATTATAATAGGCTCCTAATAATAAGCTACTAAGAGAGTTATACAGTGTACTTGGTCACTGATGCCTGGGGGTCCTTAGTGAAATTTGGTTGGGGGACCCCCAATCTCACGGCAAAACATTTAAGTGGCACCCCTGTTGACAGTGGACAGAAATTAAAGTTTTGCCATTTGGCGTAGAATAATGTTGCCGTTTTAAAGCAAGTTTTCTGCAATTCTACACATTTTGCCATGGGGCTGCGAGAAACATGATGCAGCTGTACAGCTAATTTCCTGCAATACTACCCATGTTTGCCATGGGGTGAAGAAAAATGTTTGCCGTTTTAAAGCAAATTTCCTACAATTCTACCTATTTTGTAATGACTTATACCATGCTAATATGACATCTGCCCTGCGTGCCCGGTCTGTATTCGGCCATGATTGCTACAAGTTTAGATAGTTGGCTAGACTAAATACCAATCTAAATATTGATAGCTGACATGGCTAATTAAGTGACGGCCAGTGACTGACATAACAATAGAAAATTGGGGGCCCTAACCTGGTGTCAATGAAGCATACTCTCCCCCAGCCTCCAACTGACATGTTCCTGTTCTCATGCTTCTACAAGCAGTGAGTAACAACAGGGTTTTTCCTTTGCATAGTGCCACCCAATGGTTCAAAGTGGAACCAACTGTAAGAAGGGGGCAATATATATTCAGCAGTATATAAAAAAGGGCAAATAATTATCCTTGCTACCTATTTGCTGTCAGCAAGTTATAGTGTGGTTGAACTAATTTCACTTAAATTCAAGTGTTGGCCTTATGCTATTTATTATCATACACACCAAAATTACTTGACTTTCTTTATCTGTTCTAACGCCAATAAATGGAGCACTGGTCAAATCACAACAAGTTGCCCCTAAATACTGACCTAAAGTTGGTTTTGTATTTCAACATCTAAAGGTAAAGTTTTAGATTTGGGCAGGGTCAACTGATCCTAGATCCGTACAAAGAGCCAACTTAAGGCGCGAGCGACCGCCCACGTTTGAGAAGGCGCGGTGGGACCTCAGCCAATGGGATTCGGACATATCCGGCTTCGCTGCAGAGGGAAGTTCACTGTTGTTACTTTAGAAAGGAGAACGTTTTCTGATAGTGAATTTGAACACAACATACAGGTTGGTAATTTAATGTCGCTGATGGTGTATTAGCTACATACACATTCTATGACGGCTTATTTTAGGATAGTATGTAGCTACATTTGAAACAATTTTGATTGCTATGCTAGCTATGCCTTTGCTTGTGACAGCGCGTTAGCCAAACAAGCTAGTAGAAAAACGTGGTGGTAACGTTACTATTTTGATTCCTGCATCATTTATTTCCTACCTACATCACTCATGTAGGTTGAGTCCTGTCTGGTTGAGTGTGTTTTGTGTGTCAACGGCAGGAGGACTTTCTGGGTGTCTTATCAAACGAGAGAGTGTATATTTACGTCTCAACCCGATAGCATGTAATACTGACATCTCGAGGTGGCTCATAAGTATTGCATTCCAATTGAAGTACAGGTAATGGAGTAAAGTACTTAGGTAAAAATACTTTAATGTACTACTTAAGTCGTATTTTGAGGGGTCTGTACTTTACTGTTTATTTTTTGATTACTTTTACTTCACTACATTCCTAAACCAAATTATGTACTTTTTACTACATACATTTCCCTGACACCAAAAGTTCTCATTACATTTTGAAAGCTTAGCAGGACAGGAAAATGGTCTAATTAACACACTTATCAAGAGAACATCCCTGGTCATCCCTACTGCCTCTGATCTGTTGGACTCACTAAACCCGTTTCGTTTGTAAATTGTCTGAGTGTTGGAGTGTGCCCCTCGCTATCTGTAAATAAATAAAAACTAGAAAATGTGGCTGTCTGCTTTGCTTAAAATAAGGAATTTGAAGTGATTTATACTTGTACTTTTGATACTTAAGTATATTTTAGCAATTAGATTGACTTTTTATACCTAAGTATATTTAAAACCAAATACTTTTAGACTTTTACTCAAGTAGTATTTTGCTTGGTGACTTTTACTTGAGTCATTTTCTATGACGGTGTCTTTACTTTTACTCAAGTATGACAATTGGGTACTTTTTCCACCACTGAGTACAGTAAAAACAGTCACAGCACACTTAAAACAGTATGCTCGTGTGAAATTTAGGGGCTTACATGATTCCATGTTAATGTCATAACATTTGTTTTAGCCATATACCTGGCTCTGGTTTTTGATAGTTAGTTCTCTAGTTACCTTTTTAATAAAGCAATTTATAGAAAGTCTCTATTGAAAATGTTCCTAACATACAGTACATAATTTATATTCAGTTGCCATTAAGGGTGGCTGGAAAAGTGATGTATTTTATATCATGTGGAGCCTGAAAAGTTTTATTCCAATGCATTGTGTGTGAGATGTAAAAAGTGTAGTAGATCTGGTTTGGCAGAAGCAGTTACTGTGATGTCACCAACAGTAATAGAGCACAGAAGAACAGTGTGGGCTCCAATGTTTGCTTCTCTTCTAAACACTACTGAGTGACCAGACCACAGAGAAGATAATGTCTCTTAACAACTGCTAAGGGTGGTCTCATTTTGTGCAATAACATCTGATGCATTTATGTTTAAATATGAAAAGAATTAGCTAAATTTATTTTGTGCATTTTAGGGCCCTTTAGTTAATGTTCTGGCCTATGGTTCCTGTCATATTTTTGTGAACAGATGCACATTTCATAACACAAATGGGTGATTTTGGCAGCAATTATATATATATTTTTTTATTAAGTTTCTTGAAAAAATGTAACATTATTTTCTTATTTTGTCAGGGACCAGGGTTGGGGTCCATTCCAATTTAATTCAACATTTGAATTCTTGAATTCACTCAAGAAGTGGAGAATTTACATTTGAATTAAATTCAAATTTTATAAATCTTCAAGTTATTGAATTGAAATTAGACTGTGGGCTTTTTGAGTATGAATTGAATTGGAATTATAAAAACATTTAAAGAAAATAACCACTAAAAATGTTTTCATTAGTCCATACAGTCCCAAAATGTTTTGATCAAGTTTTCAAGATAAAGAACTTAAAAAAATACATAAAGTCTAAATAAATACACTTTTAAAAATCAACCACTGCTACACAAAAAAAAGCCTGTTGCAAATTCGCAAGATTTTGGTTCTAGGTGTCCAAGATTAGCTAATACTGATAATCAAGTAACGGGGATACCTATTTAGTTGCACAGCTGAATGTGTCTCCTGCATTTAACCCAACCCTCTCTGAATCAGAGAGGTGCATGGGGCTGCCTTACTCGACGTCCACGGCAGTTGTTAACTGCCTTGCTTATGGGCAGATTGTTCCACCTTGCCAGCTCAGGATTCAAACCAGCAACCTTTTGGTTACTGGCCCAACGTTTTTAACCGCTAGGCTACTTGCCGCCCCCTCAGTTATAATTCGACGGTAGGAAACTATAAGAAGGAAACTACAGACGATCAACCTAGTCTAGGCTAACTCCTGATGGAACCTGCTTGATGCTAGGCTGTCTAAATGGGGGAAGACTCAGTATAGCCTATTGGAGAACTGATCTTTTATTCTTTTGAAATAACGTCAACAATTTAAGAAAACCTTCCTTTACCCAAAGTCCACAAACATATATTCGAAAAAGTATTTTACAACCATATTGACTCAGTCGCATCTTATTTCACACTCTAAATGCATTTTGGACGAAGCACGCGTGTGTGTGAGCCAGTTGGGTATGCGGCATACCACTATACTCAATCTCTTGTGTGTTGAAAGCTGTGCTCCCATCACAGGTCAACAAGAGGCGTTTGTCCTTAATTTGGTTGGGCTTTTTTTTCTCTCTTTTTAAACAAGTAATTATATATTCACATCGCTGAGCCATAGGGGCTTTCCAGCAGAGATGATGGCAAGACATTAAACAAGTGGTGTGTAACGAGGTGGTCGTAAAACACAACCCGTGGTGTCCCTTACAGACCTGTCATTATAGCTAAAAACAACTAACACACGCCTGCCACCTCCGGACACACACACTCTGTTCTCAGGCTACACACAAGCACATACACACCTGACACACACACACACACACACTGTCACAACCCCCCACCAGTTTATCCTCATCATCATAAAAGGTGAAGAATGTGGTTTATTTCTCAATAGGGTTCGATGAGAGACAAGGAAGAGATGGGGTTTCGGTCTAAGACGGCCCATCACTCCCCTCCTTGCTGTAAGTTCAACTGTATTTGCCATTTACAGTACATGGGCCTACATCTGTGATACAAGCACGTGTTCTGAGATTCTCCATACAGCATGCTTTTAATTCACTTTTAGGTTTAATCTGTTTCTGTGAAACCGGCCCTAAGAGTCAGGGGCGACAGGTAGCCTAGTGGTTAGAGCGTTGGGCCAGTACCCGAAAGGTTGGTGGATTGAATCGCTGAGCCGACAAGGTAAAAATAGGTTGTTCTGCCCCTGAACAAGGCAGTTAACCCACTGTTCCTAGGCCGTCATTGTAAATAAGAATTTGTTCTTAACTGACGTGCCTAGTTAAATAAAACGAGTTGGGCTACTTTTAAAAAAGTGCCTTGTTCTCTACATCCTTGATGAGGTTGGGATGTTGAGGCCTGAGTCCTTTAAACCACTACCCTGGTGTTGTGTGTGTGTGTGTCTGTTTCTTCTGGCTGCTCGAATGGAATACAGGGTGAGGACAAATTCACTTTGTCCCAGATGGGCCATATGTTTGAAGAGCCTTGTTGTGATTTTTACTGCTTCTGTCACTTTGCAACACCCACAGAACATGTTATTGTTCTACTTCAGCCCTCCATGCCTCTGGAGAAGGGTTGCACTATTCTGGTAACTTTCCCAAAATCCACAGGTTTTCCAGAAATCCAGGATGGAATACTCCTGGAATTGGTAGGAAGTACGGGAATCCTCCATACGGGATTTCTGGAAAACCTGAAAATGTTGGGAATTTTGCAACACTACTTTGGATCCCTTGTCCTGCTAGCACAAGGAATAGTGTTCCCTGAGCTGTGTATCATATCTGTCTGTTTGTCTTCCATAGACCCTGCTCTGCAACAGGCTGCTCCAATAGCACCATGTCCCAGGCCCAGACGGGATCCATGGCTGGCCTAAAGCCCCAGGAGGTAGCCTTCTGGCTAGGAAAGGCAGTGGAGTGGGGCCAGACTGAGAGCCCAGACACCCAGAGAGACACCTGCCTCCACCTGGGCCCTCTCAGGGCCTTCCTCCAGCTCCTCCTCACAGACATACACATGCGGGTAAGTGGACAGTGCCCTGCCCCATCCCAAACAACCCAACACCCATTTTTCTGGCCCCTTCTCCTGTTTGCTAGCAGATTTGAATGTATCAGATAGGTGGATCATATTGCTAAGCTACTGTACACTTAAAAAAAATATATATGTATTTCACCTTTATTTAACCAGGTAGGCTAGTTGAGAACAAGTTCTCATTTGCAACTGCGACCTGGCCAAGATAAAGCATAGCAGTGTGAACAGACAACACAAAGTTACACATGGAGTAAGTAAACAATTAACAAGTCAATAACACAGTGGGAAAAAAATAAATAAAAGGGGAGTTTCTATACATTGTGTGCAAAAGGCATGAGGAGGTAGGCAAATAATTACAATTTTGCTGATTAATAACACTGGAGTGATAAATGATCAGATGGTCATGTACAGGTAGAGATATTGGTGTGCAAAAGAGCAGAAAAATAAATAAATAAAAACAGTATGGGGATGAGGTAGGTAAAAATGGGTGGGCTATTTACCGATAGACTATAGCTGCAGCGATCGGTTAACTGCTCAGATAGCAGATGTTTGAAGTTGGTGAGGGAGATAAAAGTCTCCAACTTCAGCGATTTTTTTTTGCAATTCGTTCCAGTCACAGGCAGCAGAGAACTGGAACGAAAGGCAGCCAAATGAGGTGTTGGCTTTAGGGATGATCAGTGTGATACACCTGCTGGAGCGCGTGCTACGGATGGGTGTTGCCATCGTGACCAGTGAACTGAGATAAGGCGGAGCTTTACCTAGCATGGACTTGTAGATGACCTGGAGCCAGTGGGTCTGGCGACGAATATGTAGCGAGGGCCAGCCGACTAGAGCATACAAGTCACAGTGGTGGGTGGTATAAGGTGCTTTAGTGACAAAACGGATGGCACTGTGATAAACTGCATCCAGTTTGCTGAGTAGAGTGTTGGAAGCAATTTTGTAGATGACATTGCCGAAGTCGAGGATCGGTAGGATAGTCAGTTTTACTAGGGTAAGTTTGGCGGCGTGAGTGAAGGAGGCTTTGTTGCGGAATAGAAAGCCGATTCTTGATTGGATTTTCGATTGGAGATGTTTGATATGAGTCTGGAAGGAGAGTTTACAGTCTAGCCAGACACCTAGGTACTTATAGATGTCCACATATCGGAACCATCCAGGGTGGTGATGCTGGTCAGGCGTGCGGGTGCAGGCAGCGAACGGTTGAAAAGCATGCATTTGGTTTTACTAGCGTTTAAGAGCAGTTGGAGGCCACAGAAGGAGTGTTGTATGGCATTGAAGCTCGTTTGGAGGTTAAATAGCACAGTGTCCAAGGATGGGCCGGAAGTATATAGAATGGTGTCGTCTGCGTAGAGGTGGATCAGGGAATCGCCCGCAGCAAGAGCAACATCATTGATATATACAGAGAAAAGAGTCGGCCCGAGGATTGAACCCTGTGGCACCCCCATAGAGACTGCCAGAGGACCGGACAGCATGCCCTCCGATTTGACACACTGAACTCTATCTGCAAAGTAATTGGTGAACCAGGCAAGGCAGTCATCCGAAAAACCGAGGCTACTGAGTCTGGCGATAAGAATATGGTGATTGACAGACTCGAAAGCCTTGGCAAGGTCGATGAAGACGGCTGCACAGTACTGTCTTTTATCGATGGCGGTTATGATATTGTTTAGTACCTTGAGCGTGGCTGAGGTGCACCCGTGACCGGCTCGGAAACCAGATTGCACAGCGGAGAAGGTGCGGTGGGATTCGAGATGGTCAGTGACCTGTTTGTTGACTTGGCTTTCGAAGACTTTAGATAGGCAGGGCAGGATGGATATAGGTCTGTAACAGTTTGGGTCCAGGGTGTCTCCCCCTTTGAAGAGGGGGATGACTGCGGCAGCTTTCCAATCCTTGGGGATCTCAGACGATATGAAAGAGAGGTTGAACAGGCTGGTAATAGGGGTTGCGACAATGGCGGCGGATACTTTCAGAAATAGAGGGTCCAGATTGTCAAGCCCAGCTGATTTGTACGGGTCCAGGTTTTGCAGCTCTTTCAGAACATCTGCTATCTGGATTTGGGTAAAGGAGAACCTGGAGAGGCTTGGGCGAGTAGCTGCGGGGGGGGGCGGAGCTGTTGGCTGAGGTTGGAGTAGCCAGGCGGAAGGCATGGCTAGCTGTTGAGAAATGCTTGTTGAAGTTTTCGATAATCATGGATTTATCGGTGGTGACCGTGTTACCTAGCCTCAGTGCAGTGGGCAGCTGGGAGGAGGTGCTCTTGTTCTCAATGGACTTCAGTGTCCCAGAACTTTTTGGAGTTGGAGCGACAGGATGCAAACTTCTGCCTGAAGAAGCTGGCCTTAGCTTTCCTGACTGACTGCGTGTATTGGTTCCTGACTTCCCTGAACAGTTGCATATAGATACATACATACATACAGTGCCTTGCGAAAGTATTCGGCCCCCTTGAACTTTGCGACCTTTTGCCATATTTCAGGCTTCAAACATAAAGATATAAAACTGTATTTTTTTGTGAAGAATCAACAACAAGTGGGACACAATCATGAAGTGGAACGACATTTATTGGATATTTCAAACCTTTTTAACAAATCAAAAACTGAAAAATTTGGCGTGCAAAATTATTCAGCCCCCTTAAGTTAATACTTTGTAGCGCCACCTTTTGCTGCGATTACAGCTGTAAGTCGCTTGGGGTATGTCTATCAGTTTTGCACATCGAGAGACTGAAATGTTTTCCCATTCCTCCTTGCAAAACAGCTCGAGCTCAGTGAGGTTGGATGGAGAGCATTTGTGAACAGCAGTTTTCAGTTCTTTCCACAGATTCTCGATTGGATTCAGGTCTGGACTTTGACTTGGCCATTCTAACACCTGGATATGTTTATTTTTGAACCATTCTATTGTAGATTTTGCTTTATGTTTTGGATCATTCTTGTTGGAAGACAAATCTCCGTCCCAGTCTCAGGTCTTTTGCAGACTCCATCAGGTTTTCTTCCAGAATGGTCCTGTATTTGGCTCCATCCATCTTCCCATCAATTTTAACCATCTTCCCTGTCCCTGCTGAAGAAAAGCAGGCCCAAACCATGATGCTGCCACCACCATGTTTGACAGTGGGGATGGTGTGTTGCTTTTACGCCAAACATAACGTTTTGCATTGTTGCCAAAAAGTTCAATTTTGGTTTCATCTGACCAGAGCACCTTCTTCCACATGTTTGGTGTGTCTCCCAGGTGGCTTGTGGCAAACTTTAACCAACACTTTTTATGGATATCTTTAAGAAATGTCTTTCTTCTTGCCACTCTTCCATAAAGGCCAGATTTGTGCAATATACGACTGATTGTTGTCCCATGGACAGAGTCTCCCACCTCAGCTGTAGATCTCTGCAGTTCACCCAGAGTGATCATGGGCCTCTTGGCTGCATCTCTGATCAGTCTTCTCCTTGTATGAGCTGAAAGTTTAGAGGGACGGCCAGGTCTTGGTAGATTTGCAGTGGTCTGATACTCCTTCCATTTCAATATTATCGCTTGCACAGTGCTCCTTGGGATGTTTAAAGCTTGGGAAATCTTTTTGTATCCAAATCCGGCTTTAAACTTCTTCACAACAGTATCTCGGACCTGCCTGGTGTGTTCCTTGTTCTTCATGATGCTCTCTGCGCTTTTAACGGACCTCTGAGACTATCACAGTGCAGGTGCATTTATACGGAGACTTGATTACACACAGGTGGATTGTATTTATCATCATTAGTCATTTTAGGTCAACATTGGATCATTCAGAGATCCTCACTGAACTTCTGGAGAGAGTTTGCTGCACTGAAAGTAAAGGGGCTGAATAATTTTGCACGCCCAATTTTTCAGTTTTTGATTTGTTAAAAAAGTTTGAAATATCCAATAAATGTCGTTCCACTTCATGATTGTGTCCCACTTGTTGTTGATTCTTCACAAAAAAATACAGTTTTCTATCTTTGTTTGAAGCCTGAAATGTGGCAAAAGGTCGCAAAGTTCAAGGGGGGCGAATACTTTCGCAAGGCACTGTACATTTACCTAGAGGTTCCTGTAGATCTGCTAACCATTGAATGGGTAGGAGAAGAGGAACGGGTAGTGTCTGGACCGGATCAGGGGCCGTATGTTTTAAGCTTCTCAGAATAAGAGTGCTGATCTAGGATTAGATGCCCGTCCCCTGTCCACTTAATCTCATTCATTGTGATCTAAAAGGCAAAACTGATCCCAGGTCCGCACCAACTCTGAAAGGTTTAGAAGAGTTGTGGACTGTGTGTAAGAACAGACTCACTGACAGAACACCCAGGCTCATCCAGTTAATTAGTGCAGTTCATCAATTAGGCTGATCCATTAAGAGCTCGGTTGAAGCCCCCCCCCCACACCACCACACACACACACACACACCTGAGGTCTCCCTCTCTAACACTGGCTGGTCTGTGTGACTAGTTGGCAGTGCTGCAATGTTGAGTTAGCCAGCTAATAGTTGTCAGGGGACTGCCAACGCTAACCTAATGTATCCTTGCATCAAGTGTACCAGATTTTGGAGAGGGGGAGTGACTCTGTGAGGATCCAGTGTTAGAGGGGCTGTACCTTCCAACCAACCATCATGCTCTTTCTCTCTTTTCTCTTTTTTCTCTCGCTCTCGCTCTCTCTCTATTTCTCTCTCTCTATTTCTCTCTCTCTATTTTCTCTCTCTCTATTTTCTCTCTCTCTATTTTCTCTCTATTTCTCTCTCTCTCTATTTTCTCTCTCTCTATTTTTTCTCTCTGCTTTGGTCAAATTACATGAAAATAGGGCTCTTTGTCCACGCACACCAGTGATGGGTTTGGTGTCGAAATGAGAATGCATAAGCAGAAAAGAACTCCATAGCTACTGTGAAATATGGTGGTGGATCTTTGATGTGGGGCTATTTTGCTACCACTAGTCCTGTGGCCTTTGTATAGGGCGTCATGAACTTTACCCAGTACCAGGACATTTTAGCCCAACACCTGGTTGCCTCTGCCAGGAGGCTGGAATTTGGCCGCGTGTGTGTGTGTGTGTGTGCAACATTGCACACATTAAAATCCGCAAAGGAATTATTAATTGGCCACAAAATCAACATTTTGCAATGGCCATCTCAATCTCTGGAGTGGAGTTGAAACCCATTGAAAACCTATGGTTTGAATCGAAGAGGGCAGTCCAAATAAACAGACAAAGGACATCAAGGATCTGGAAGGATTCTGTATGGAGGAATGGTCGAATATCCCTCCCAATGTGCTCTCCAATTTTAGAAAAAGGCTCGCTGCTGTTATCCACGGAAGAGGAGGTATTGAAAATAGGTGTCAATGTTGACTTTTTTTTTTTCTTTTTCTGAACAATTATATTATTATAAAATATATATATATATATATATATTTTTTGCATACAATACAGCACGGTATTTGAATGATTTATTTTCTACAGTAATATTTGCTCACCTTTATCAAGGGGTCAATCATTTCGACCCCACTTTGTCAGCCCCAGGGTGAGAGCATCTGCAATGTGAGAGGGAGGGAGGGAGTGAGTGAGTGTGAAGGAGAGAGGGAAGGATCGCTTAATTGGAGTGAAATCCTTTCCCGGCAGAGGGCTCATAAAAGAGTGGTTAAGTAAAATACTTCTCGGCACCAGTGTTGCCTTCTTTGATGACTAGAAGACTTTATTGTGGCTTTCGCCTCGAGGATGAAAAAAATATTCCAATTAATATCCATTTCCTAATTTGCTTTGGGTTAGGACCCAAGGAGCTGTATGTGTGTTTGGTTTTCCTTCTGGCTGGTGGGGGCCTGCTGGATACACTCATACACACTCACTTAAGAGTCAGCTTCACAAGTCTGTGTGCGTGTGTGCATGCATGTGCGAACGAGTGAGTGTGAGTTGGTGTCAGTGTGTGCGTGACAGTGTGTGCATACGTGGAGTACGCAGCTCTTAGATACTTACCTATACCACTGACACCTTCCATGGGAATGAATGTCTCCAGTACTGCCCAAGGGAGGCAAGGGTTGAGTCTCAAATGCACCCCATTTCCCTGTACACAGTAGTGCACCATTTTCAGCCAGGGCTCATAGTAGTGCACTATAGATCAGTGGATTGACGTTGCTTTGTCATATCTTTGCCCTGATGACATCGTTGGACAGACAAAGGGTCCCATAAACTCCCTGTGATCACCACGCAATCAGCCACTTCTGTTCCTAGATGTCTGGGTATGCACAGTAGATACAGCATGTCTAAAGCTCGGCTTTTTATGAGGGACAGTATTAGTGTGCCCAGTCACTAACGTGATGCTGATTTGGCTCTGGTAATTGGTGATAATTATTTTCTGTTGCGACGGCTCGTTCTTTCTTTGAGGCCTGTATGGTATGTTTCAATAGCCTCAAACTGTAATAAAGATCTTATTGTAAATAAATATTCCTTCTGGGTTGCGTCATATAAGGGGCGCGCGCACACACACAGGCGTGTCATGTTAAACTGAGACCATGTGTTATGTACAGGATTGAAAAGAGTGTGACGCTTTGAGTGTGTTCCAGTGTACAGTACATTGGCAGGGCAAGCACATGTTGAAGTGATGCATAGAGAGACCATCGAAAAGAAATGCGACAACAGTACCGCCCTGGCTGTGTCACACACAAGATGCTAGGTCTACATTTTTAAGAGATGCTACATCGTTAACGCCCCAGGTTCCAATGAATGACATCAGGGACTCTGTTTAAGACTGGAGAAATACATGCTTCCTTCCTTCCTCTCTACCTTGGGTAATCATAGGTTGGTAACCTTGCTTTCTCTAATCAAATCAGGTAGAGATCAGTGATTTCTGAACATTCCGTAGCGTCACACCCTTCTGAACAGACCCGTTGTGTCATTGGTCAGTATTAAGCTAGCAACGACTAGCTGCCATTCCCTACAGTGTTCTGCTACAAGCTCTCCATTTTTAATTGGCTGGAGAGAAATGTTTTAAATGGCCCCTTGTTGCTGTGAGCTGAAGAGTCTTCCACGCACAACCAGATGCTCGCTTAAAAAAGCACACACACTCACACACTCACACACTCGCGTACAGTTTGTAAGCGGGCAAAGCTGAGCCCCAACACCCCAAACTACCTGGCCCGTCACACCCATCTGTTTTGTGTATCTCTCACACTTCTCAACACATGATGTGTTCTCGCTCTGGGGGAAAATTAAATCCTGGAAATGTTTATGGGTGAAATGTGAAAAACAAACTTGTACTAAACTTATGAATGCTTTGTTTTTTATTTTTTTTACTTTAGTTACTTAAGATTGCACAAGTGGGTCTTGGCAATCTGTTTGGGAAACCCTGTCATGGTACTGTATATGCTACAGTACACACTGTAGTTGTGTATGCTATAGTACACACGGTAGTTGTGTATGCTACTGTACACACTATAGTTGTGTATGCTATTCTATGCGAGGAAATTGCCAAGAAAGTGACGATCTCGTACAAGGCTGTGTACTACTCCCTTCACATAACAGCGCAAACTGGCTCTGACCAGAATAGAAAGAGGAGTGGGAGGCCCCGGTGCACAACTGAGCAAGAGGATAAGTACATTTGAGTGTCCAGTTTGAGAAACAGACACTTCACAAGTCCTCAACTGGCAGCTTCATTAAATAGTACCAGCAAAACACTAGTCTCAACAGTGAAGAGGTGACTCCGGGATGCTGGCCTTCTTGGGACAGCCTTGGTTTGGCCCACTGGACAGAGGAACTCTGCCCAGCAGGCCAGCATCCCGGAGTACCTCTTCACTGTTGACGTTGAGACTAGTGTTTTGCGAGTACTATTTAATGAAGCTGCCAGTTGTGGACTTGTGAGGCGTCTGTTTCGGTAGATATTTGCCGTTTCCACCTAGAATAGTAATTTACATTATTAACAATGTCTACACTGTATTTCTGATCAATTTGATGTTATTTTAATGGGCAAACAATGTGCTTTTCTTTCAAATACAAGGACATTTCTAAGTGACCCCAAACTTTTCAACGGTAGTGTATGCTACAGTACATTCAGTCAGTCAGTTACAGGGTATTGTCCCAGATGGCACCCTAATCCCATGCACTACTTTTGAACAGATGGGTCCTGGTCAAAAGTAGTGCATTACATAGGGAATAGGGTGGCATTTGGGACACAGCCTTGTTTTGGCCCAGTCATTTTGGTGTGGAGTGTATGTTAGTGTCCGTGCTTTGTGCGTTTCCAGAGCTCCACCACAGAGACCATGAGGACTATTCCCTTCGTAGGCCAGTTCCTCGGCCGCCTCTGCTGGAACCCCTATGTCACTGCGGATGGTGAGTGGACTGTCAATAGGGTATGGTTCGGTGGATGGATGGATGGATGCCTTGCCTAATGTGTTGTCTTGTGTTTTGTTGTGTGTCCTGTGTTCAGCTGAGAGCCGCTCACTCCTGCTCCAGAGTCTGTGGAGTCTGTATTCAGAGGAACCTCATAACGCTGTCGAGAGGAAGGCCAACCAGTGGATACGGGTAATATAATCTATCAATATATCAATCATTCTATCCCTTCATCAATCACTTTTTGTATGCACAAAAAAAAAAAATGTTTAGCACTTACACCTGTGTCTTTGTCTATGATTCCATAGCTTACAGTGAGACATACAGTACCAGTCAAAGTTTGGACACCTACTCTACTCATTCAAGGGTTTTCATTTATTTGTACTATTTTCTACATTGTAGAATAATAGCAAAGACATCAAAACTATGAAATAACACATATGGAATCATGTAGTAACCAAACAATTGTTAAACAAATCAAAATATATTTGAGATTCTTCAATGTAGCCACCCTTTGCCTTAATGACAGCTTTGCACAATTTTTGGCATTCTCTCAACCAGCTTCACCTGGAATGTTTTGCCAGCAATCTTAAAGGAGTTCCCATATATGCTGAGCACTTTTAGGCTGCATTTCCTTCACTTTGCGGTCCAACGAGGTCCAACTCATCCAAAACCATCTCAATTGGATTGAGGTCGGGTGATTGAGGCCAGGTCATCTGATGCAGCACTCCATCACTCTCCTTCTTGGTCAAATAGCCCTTGCATAGCCTGGAGGTGTGTTGAGTCATTGTCCTGTTGATAAACAAACAATAGTCCCACTGAGCGCAAACCAGATGGAATGGAGTATCGCTTCTGAATGCTGTGGTAGCCATGCTGGTTAAGTGTGCCTTGAATTCTAAATAAATCACTGAGTCTTACCAGCAAAGCACCATCACACCACCACCTCCATTTCTCACGGTAGGAACTACACATGTGGAGATCATCCGTTCACCTAATCTGCGTCTCACAAAGACATGGCGGTTGGAACCAAAAATCTCAAATATAGACTCATCAGACCAAAGGACAGATTTCCACCGGTCTTTGACCATTGCTCGTGTTTCTTGACCCAAGAAAGTATCTTCTTATTATTGGTGTCCTTCAGTAGTGGTTTCTTTGAAGCAATTCGAAAGTCTCCTCTGAACAGTTGATGTTGCGATATGTTTGTTATTTAAACTCTGTTAAAACATTTATTTGGGCTGCAATTTCCGAGGCTGGTAACTCTAATGAACTTATCCTCTGCAGCAGAGGTAACTCTGGGTCTTCCATTCCTGTGGTGGTCCTCATGGGAGCCAGTTTCATCATAGTGCTTGATGGTTGTTCGACTGCACTTCTTGAAATGTTCCATATTGACTGACCTTCGTGTCTTAAAGTAATGATGGACTGTCCTTTCTCTTTGCTTATTTGAGCTGTTCATGCCATAATATGAACTTAGCCCTATTTGGTAAAATACCATCTTCTGTATACCACCCCTACCTTATCACAACACAACTGATTGGCTCAAGTGCATTAAGAATGAAAGAAATTCCACAAATTCAGTTTTAACAAGGCACACCTGTTAAATAGCATTCCAGGTGACTACCTCATTAAGCTGGTTGAGAGAATGCCAAGCGTGTGCAAACCTGTCATCAAGGCAAAGGGTGGCTACTTTGAAGAATCTCAAAAGTAAAATATATTTTGATATGTTTACAATTTTTTGATTACTACATGATTCCATATGTGTTATTTCATAGTTTTGATGTCTTCACTATTATTCTACAATGTAGAAAATAGTACACATAAAGAAATACCCTTGAATGAGTAGGTGTGTCTAAACCTTTGACTGGTACTGTATACTTTAACAGCCATAGTAAGTTCTCTTAAAGCAAAGAGTATTTTGTATGAAGTGATTTGAGTGCCAACAGAAACTGTATTTGTAATCAATATCTTTGAATTTTTATGCACAAAATGATTCATTGAATTCATAAATGTAACTTGTATTTCATGATTTGAAACTAAATTGAATGGATATTGCATTCAATTTTAAAATTCAATTTAAATGTATCCGTTTCATTGTGATAAATATCAAATCAAATGTAATTGGTTGTGTACACATATTTTGCAGATGTTATTGAGGGTGTAGCGAAATGCTTATGTTCCTAGCTCTGACAGTGTTTTCGGGGCAGAGGTCCTGAGTTCGAGTCTCAATATGAGCTGAAATAGGGGGAAGCGATATTTAGTATTTATTAGGATCCTCAATAGCCAAGGCAGCAGCAGCTACTCTTCCTGGGGTCCAAACAGGATTAAAACAATTACATCACAACAAAACAACAGCCTTTATCAAAAACACAACAATATATTGTACAAAAATTACATATTTACTCTTATTACACATTTACAATATACAATTTATTTGTAATACTTACATTTATTTATACTACAATATTGTAATGTTTGTGTAGAGTGCGTGTGTTAGGGTGTGTGTTCTCAGTTCTCAATGCATGTAGACCAACCATCTCACCATGGTAACTTATTTTCGTAGCATAGGCTGTACTACAGTAATATAAAGGCCGAATGTGTGTCTTAATTTACCCATGTCCGTCTGGCTTTCGGGGGTCACCTTTATTTTGTAATTTTAAAGAGAAAAAAAAAAAAATGTTTTATTGCAGCTGCAGAGTTTTAAAACAGCCTATCACTCGAATATTGTTTCTTTTTAAATCGGTGCACGCATGAGCGCACTTTCGCAGTCTTTCTCTCTCTCCACCAATTCAAATTGCATCCAAAATACATCATCCAGTTCTAGATTGATACTTTATTTAGCCCGATAGATGTCCTAGCCTACCTCTTTCAGGTAATAGTCAATGCAGTATTAGCCTTATATTTAGCTAATTAATGATGGGTTATGTATAATAAGCTTCTAATTTATAGCCTTTGTCTCTTGCGCAATATGCACGCACCTGTCTGCTGGCCTCTCTCCTTAAAAAACTTTCCTGAGCTCTTGGAGTCCCATGCTGGAAAAGCAAGACTAGAATAGCTTGCTGGATATTTTTTGTTGTGCATTTCTTATACCAATAGATTATTTGAAGAGGGACACAAGCTCTTGTTTGCTGAATGTTAAATACAGCAGCCAATAGAACTCACGGGTAGTTTGAAAGAAGAGCGAATGCGCGATGGCGGTAGGCTATAGCAGTTATTCATTCACACCCATAACCTTTCAACCTTTGTGAAGAGAAGAAAGCCTCTGCATCTAATTCTAGTCCTTTATTATTCAACGATGACGATAAGGACAACTGAAATGATTTAATTTAACTGTTGAAAGCAAGGAAGAAATTAAGTAACAATCGAGAAAGAAAAAAGAGGTAGTCTAATAACATTAGGGGAAATGTACAGTGCATTCGGAAAGTATTCAGCCCCCTTCACTTTTTCCACATTTTGTTACGCTACAGCCTTATTCTAAAATTGATTTTTTTTAAATCCCCTCCACCTACGCACAATACCCCATAATGACAAAGCAAAAACACATTTTCAGAAATGTTTGAACGGCTTTTTTTTTTAACTGAAAAAAAAAAAAGTACCTTCTTTACTTACATAAGTATACAGACCCTTTCCTATGAGACTCGAAATTGAGCTCAGGTGCATCCTGTTTCCATTGATCATCCTTGAGATGTTTCTACAACATGATTGGAGTCCACCTGTGGTAAATTCAATTGACTGGACATGATTTGGAAGGGCACACACCTGACTATATAAGGTCCCACAGTTGACAGTGCATTTCAGAGGAAAAAAAACAAGCCTTGATGTCAAATGAATTGTCCGTAGAGCTCCGTAGATTGTGTTGAGGCACAGATCTGGTGAGGGTACCAAACAATTTCTGCAGCATTGAAGGTCCCCAAGAACACACTGGCCTCCATTCTTAAATGGAAGAAGTTTGGAACCACCAAGACTCTTCCTAGAGCTGGCTGCCCGACCAAACTGAGCAATTGGGGGAGAAAAACCTTTGTCGGAGAGGTGACCAAGAACTCGATGGTCACTCTGACAGAGCTCCAGAGTTCCACTGTGGAGATGGGAGAACCTTCCAGAAGGACAACCATCTCTGCAGCACTCCACCAATCTGGCCTTTATGGTAGAATGGCCAGAAGGAAGCCACTCCGGCCTGCTTGGAGTTTGCCAAAAGCCACCTAAAGGACTCTCTCAGACGATGAGAAACAAGATTCTCTGCTCTAATGAAACCAAGATTGATTGACGTGTCGCGTCTGGAGGAAACCTGGCACCATCCCTACGGCGAAGCATGGTGGTGGCAGCATCATACTGTGGGGATGTGTTTTCAGCGGCAGGGACTGGGAGACTAGTCAGGATTGAGGGAAAGATGAACGGAGCCAAGAACAGAGAGATCCTTGATGAAAACCTGCTCCAGAGCGCTCAGGACCTCAAGACTGGGACGAAGGTTCACCTTCCAACAGGACAACGACCCTAAGAACATGGCCAAGACAACACAGGAGGGGTTCAAACCCTTTGTTATGGCAAGCCTAAATAAGTTCAGGATTAAAAATGTCTTACGTCACCATAATAAGTTGCATGGGTTCACTCTGTGTGCAATAGTGTTTAACATGATTTTTGAATGACTACCTCATCTCTACCCCACACATACAATTATCTGTAAGGTTTCTCAGTCGAGCAGTGAATTTCAAACACAGATTGAACCATGAAGGACAGGGAGGTTTTCCAATGCCTCGCAATACAGAGTTTAATGTCTGTGATAGGAGAACTGAGGATGGATCAAAAACATTGTAATTACTCCACATTACTAACCTAATTGATAGAGTGAAACGATGGGAGCCTGTACAGAATAAAAATATAAAGACACTAAAGTAATACTGCAAAAAATGTGGCAAAGCAATTCACTTTTTGTCCTGAATACAACGTGTTATGTTCAGGGCAAATCCAATACAACACTCTCCTGAGTACCACTCTCCATCTTTCAAACATAGTTGTGGCTGAATCATGTTATGGATATGCTTGTAATCGGTAAGGACTGGGGAGTTTTTCAGGATAAAAAAGAAACGTAATGGAGCTAAGGACAGGCAAAATCCTAGAGGAAAACCTGGTTCAGTCTGCTTTCCACCAGACACTGGGAGATGAATTCACCTTTCAGCAGGACAATAACCTAAAACACAAAGCGAAATATACACTGGAGTTGCTTACTAAGAAGACAGTGAATCTTCCTGAGTGGCAGAGTTACAGTTTTGACATAAATCTATCCTGAAAATCTATGGTAAGACCTGAAAATGGTTGACAGATCTTGAAGAATTTTTTTAAAAGATCAATGGGCAAATATTGCACAATCCAGGTGTAGAAAGTTCTTAGGGACTTACCCAGAAAGACTTATAGCTGTAATCACTGCCAAAGGTGCTTCTACAAAGTATTGACTCAGGGGAGTGAATACATATGTAAATTAGATATTTCTGTATTTAATTTTCGATAAATTTGCAAAAATGTCTAAAAACATGTTTACACTTTGTCATTCTGGGGTATTGTGTCTAGATGGGTCAGAGAAAATATAAATGTAATCCATTTTGAAAATCAGGCTGTAACACAACAACATCTGTAATAAGTCAAGGGGTATGAATATTTTCTGAAGGCACTGTAACTCAATGCTAGTCAGCCTGCAAACTAAACACTTCTAATATAAATACAAAAAATGTGTATAACTAACCGAAGATAGACGACAGCCTGTCCTTTCCAATGGGAACAAATGAGTCAGTGGGCAGAACAAGCAATAATGGGGTGGGCCAAGCCAAGCTAGCGAGATACTATTGACACGTTCTAGCATTAATTAGCATATTTCCATTAGGGAACACCTACTCTGTGAAGTACACGTGTGCAATAACTCAATTAGACTTTGCACTCCTAAACAACACCGTTTTGGAAACGTCTACAAAACTTAGTCCACTCTGTTCTTAACCGATTCTAGTTTTGGTAACAGAGAACTGTATTGCGATCAAATGTTTTCATCGATGAGAGAATTTGCAGAATGTCTGCCAACATCCATCTTCAACAACTGCTGACCACTGGACTTCCTCTAACTACCATATCAATACCATATTATGTCCCGTGTGGCTCAGTTGGTAGAGCATGGTGCTTGCAATGCCAGGGTTGGGGGTTCGATTCCCACGGGGGACAAGTACGATAAAAAAATTGTATGAAAATGTATCCTACTGTAAGTCGCTCTGGATAAGAGCGACTAAAATGTCATGTAAATAAGTGGAAACGCCAAACGGATGCTTCACATTTATACATCTGGTGAAATATTTGTCTCATTGTTCTAACAGTGATGAATATGATTGAAGACAATGTGTGGGCTTGCCTCAGCTCAATAAAAAAATGTGTAGCCTACCATAGCCATTTATCTTTAATATATTGAATGAGTGAATTATTTCAAAAAGGCATAAAACGTATTTGGTTGTAATGTTTCACATCAAGGGTGGTCCATCCTCCAGGAGAGCTACAGGGTGTGCAGGCTTTTATTCCTAACCCCTCTAACAAACCACAATTTAGAAATGAGCTGCTCAATCGAACCTTGATAAACTGACCGATGTGTTTGAGCAGGGCTTGATTAGAAGCCTGCACACCCAGTATCTCTCCAGACTGAGGGTTGACCACATGTGTTTTACACAGTTGCCTAACAGGTATTCTACTTTGGGGGGTTAAGTGTCTTGCTCAATGACAGGGGATGGAACATGGGATCTGAGAGCAGTATTCCAGTGTTGAGACACCAGCAATTGTTGGTCGTGGAAATTTGGTGAAAAGTCATAATTCCATCTTTCAAAATGTGTATGAACCCTGAACCAAGCAGCGTGTCGTCCTTTACATTAACTTCCTGATCTCCTACTGGTCAGTTCAAGATCGGTGCAATGTGAAAACACAGTTTTCTTTACCCCATGTCATTATAATCACACGTAATAATCATTAATCGGAATGATAGGATGGCTGTAATATGCTATATAGCCTCCTCGACAGTGTTGATGAAATACGAACGCTATAGGTGGGTTGGAAAAATTACAAGCTCGCAACACACGTTCTTCATTGTAACTACATGTAACAAATAATTGAGGTCTGGTTCGAACTTTAGCAAACACACTGGCATGAAAACGGCCACATAGGCCAAGTGAACAAATTTGACAATCTTACTTCCTCATCTCTCTCCCTCTGCTGTCTATTTTCTCCTTTCTGCACCCTGGTCAAAAATGGTGCGAGCCCTAGCAAAGTCAATTTCGGGACTCTGGTGCCCCCATTTAAATTCTCATTAGAACCTCTTGGTGATCAATGCCAATGTGGGAGAATTTCTTGAGTTAGAATTCAGCGGGAACACTGGACACAAGGAGGACCTCAGCAAGGGCCGCTAGCTGAGTGTGTGCTGGGAACACGTCACAAATTCCACTGACACAGACTCCCGTCACATAGCCTACATCCTCCCTGCAGACAGTCAGAGAGAGAGCAAGTGGTTTGGAGGATTGAGGAGATGTTTCGGATAATCAAGTCTTTAAAAAAATATATATATATAAATATATATAAAAATGGAATTGTCAATACACCTGCATTTTCAGAATGCAACACCCAAAACATTTTGTGCTAATAAATGTTTTGTGAAAAATTATGAATTTTGGGTTAATGCAACCCCTGGAACTTTAGGTAAGTGGGCTAACAGTCTTGTGACATTAAAGAGACCTGGTTTGAACCCAGTCAGTCACCAGAGCAAGATTAAATAGGGAGGAGTAATGCTATCCGTAGAAGGGCTATGACAGGGCTATTAAACTATGCTGAACAACAATATAAATGCAACATGTTTCATGAGCTGAAATAAAAGATCCCAAAAATATTCCATATGCACAAGAAGCTTATTTCTCTATTTTGTGCACAAATTTGTTTATATCCCTGTTAGGGAGTATTTCTCCTTTGCCAAGATAATCCATCCACTTCACAGGTGGTATACATGATCATTACACAGGTACACCTTGTGCTGGGGACAATAAAAGGCCACTTTAAAATGTGCAGTTTTTGTCACATAACACAATGCCACAGATGTCTCAAGTTTTCAGGGAGCATGCAATTGGCATGCTGACTGCAGGAATTCCACCAGGGCTGTTGCCAGAGAATTGAATATTAATATCTTTACCATAAGCCGCCTCCAACATCGTTTTAGAGAATTTGGCACTTCGACCAACCGGCCTCACAGTACGTCCAACCACAGACCATGTGTAACCATGCCAGCCCAGGACCTTCACATCCGGCTTCTCCACCTGCAGGGTCATCTGAAACCAGCCACCCGGACAGCTGATGAAACTAAGGAGTATTTCTGTCTGTAATAAAGCCCTTTTGTGGGGAAAAACCAAGTGTGGCTACGGCCCGCGCAGTCGTGAAATCAGTAGATTAGGGCCTAATGAATTTATTTCAATTGACTGATTTCCTTACATGAACTGTAACTCAGTAAAATTGTTGAAATTGTTACATGTTGCGTTTATTTTTGTTCAGTATATTTTGCTATGGGGGGCAAATTGCTGGGTTTTTCACACTACCTTCTGCACGTCCTGTGAGCATCATAGAAGGGAACAGAAGGCACGATCATGTTTCAGAGATTCTTAGCTTTCAGGAATGGTGTCATAATAACTTCTAGCCCAAACGGTTCAAATGCTAGAACAAAATTCATAGGAAGAAAAATAAATTCAACATTGGCTTCAGAAACCGCTAGAACCCTGTTTAACACAGCGAGTGTTTGATTCTTTCTGTTCTCTTCTAGCATTCCTTGCTGGCAAAGTACCAGGATGTTTTTGAATCTGAATTTAGAGAACTGAATTTCAAAACTTCATCTGAATGCATCTGAGAAGTTTAAAAGTGAGGTTACAAGTTTATCAACTTTCAAAGCAGAATTACTTTCCCATTGTTTCTCAACTGTAGTGTATGATACACCATTTTCTCTACTTTTATCCAATGTAAAAAATACAATTGCAAATTTTGCTGGATAAGATCGAATTGAGCCGGTCGGTCATATAATATATGTAACTTTGGTAAACTTCAAATGATAGTTTGTAAACTTGATACACATACAATGAATGCAATATTTACCATATTGAAACTGTGTATACAGTACCAGTCAAAAGTTTGGACACACCTACTCATTCCAGGGTTTTTCTTTATTTTTACTGTTTTCTACATTGTAGAATAATAGTGAAGACATCAAAACTATGAAATAACACATGGAATCATGTAGTAACCAAAAAAGTGTTAAACAAATCCAATTATATAAGATATTCTTCAAAGTAGCCACCCTTTGCCTTGATGACAGCTTTGCATGCTCTTGGCATTCTCTCAACCAGCTTCATGAGGTAGTCACCTGGAATGCATTTCAATTAACAGGTGTGCCTTGTTAAAACTGAATTTGTGGAATTTCTTTCCTTCTTAATGCATTTGAGCCAATCAGTTGTGTTGTGACAAGGTAGGGGTGGTATACAGAAGATTTGGTAAAAGACCAAGTCCATATAATGGCAAGAACAGCTCAAATAACCAAAGAGAAACGACAGTCCATCATTAATTTAAGAAATTAAGGTCAGTCAATCTGGAAAGTTTCCTCAAATGCAGTCGTAAACCATCAACCACTATGATGAAAATGGCTTTCATGAAGACCACCACAGGAAAGGAAGACCCAGAGTTACCTCTGCTGCAGAGGATAAGTTAATTATCGTTAACTGCACCTCAGATTGCAGCCAAAATAAATGCTTCACAGACACATCTCAACATCAACTGTTCAGAGGAGACTGCATTAATCAGGCCTTCATGTTTGAATTGCTGCAAAGAAACCACTACTGAAGGACACCAATAAGAAGATGAGACTTGCTTGGGCCAAGAAACACGAGCAATGGACATTAGACCAGTGGAAATCTGTCCTTTGGTCTGATGAGTCCAAATGTGAGATTTTTGGTTCCAACCGCCGTGACTTTGTGAGATACAGAGTAGGTGAATGGATGATCTCCGCATGTATGGTTCCCACTGTGAAGCATGGAGGATGCTTTACTGGTGACACTGTCAATGATTTATTTAGAATTCAAGGCACACTTAACCAGCATGGCTACCACAGCATTCTGCAGCGATACGCCATTCCATCTGGTTTGCTCTTAGTCCCACTATCATTGGGTTTTCAACAGGACAATGAACCAAAACACACCTCCAGGCTGTGTAAAGGCTATTTGACCAAGAAGGAGAGTGATGGAGTGCTGCATCAGATGACCCGGCCTCCACAATCACCCGACCTCAACCCAATTGAGATGGTTTGGGATGATTTGGATTGGAAGAGTTTCAGAGAAGCAGCCAACAAGTCCTCAGCATATCTGGGAACTCCTTCAAGACTGTTAGAAAAGCATTTCAGGCGACTACGTCATGAAGCTGGTTGAGAGAACGCCAAGAGTGCTCAAAGCTGTCATCGAGGCAAAGGGTGGCTACTTTGAAGAATCTCAAATATAAAACATATTTACATTTTGTAACACTTTTTTTTGGTTACTACATGATATCATATGTGTTATTTCATTAGTTTTGATGTCTTCACTATTATTCTACAATGTAGAACATAGTAAAAAATAAAAAACAACTCTGGAATGAGTTTGTGTGTCCAGACTTTTGACTGGTACTGTATTTGAAATATAGAATTTGAATTTTCTATTAAATTGAAATGGAATTCAATTTATTCAATTCAGTTTCAAATCATGAAATATAAGTTCATTTATGAATTCAAATTCAATATCTAAATACAAATTTAAAAAATACTGAATTCAAATATAGTTTATTTTGGCACTTAAATCGCTCCATAACTTTGACTCTTCTAAGCCTATTGAAGTGATTTTTGGTAAAATGTATTTTCAACAGGACTTTTCTTGCCTGTAGTCCATTTCTTCCCAAATAAGAAATGGCTTATTAATGTGTTTGAGTCTCTGGGTTAGTGCAAGCCTTTGTTCCCCAAACCCTAAAACGTGTTTTGAAAAGCAAATGAAATGGCTTCAGCATGAATTTTCACCCTTAGAATAGATGAAAGGCAGAACTTATATCAGCTCTAGTTACTCCTTCTTTTAACCTGAATGTACAGTGTGTTTTTAGAGAAAGAGCGAGAGAAGGAAGAAGAAAGGATTCGAGGGTTTTCAACTTTCACAGAGTTCACACAGATGGCTTACCATAAACAATACTGAACCTTCACATTTTCCAGATTTAAATGTGTGTGTGTATTCTTTTGATTAATTTTTCATCTAATAAAATGTCTCGCTAATTAAAACAGTGCTTTTAAAGTAAACTTTTAATTTGCCAGATGTTTTTTGACCTATAAGAGGGGAAGTGGGGTGAGAGGCGTGTGCGTGTGTGTGTGGTGAAGGCATGATTTGTTGCCTTACAGTACTTTCTCACATAGCGCACAGCCTTTTTCTTCAGCCACTCATGACTTATAATGTGAGAAAGAGAGTGAGGGAAAGACCTTGTATGTCTTCAATAGTTTTGTAATCGTTAGAGACAGAAAAGTGGTTGTGTTAGATGGAGAGTGACAGTCACACAGCTGACTAGAACTAGAACCTCCAGTAGAGTCTGACTGGAACCAGAACCAGTAACATCCAGTAGAGTCTGACTGGAACCAGAACCAGAACCACCCAGTAGAGTCTGACTGGAACCAGAACCATTCAGTAGAGTCTGACTGGAACCAGAACCATTCAGTAGAGTCTGTCTGGAACCAGAACCATTCAGTAGAGTCTGACTGGAACCAGATCTAGAATCATTCAGTAGAGTCTGACTGGAACCAGAACTAGAATCATTCATCCTTGTGATGCTATGTCTTATGCCATCTGGCCTGGAATGCAGGCCTGCTTTCTGTTAGCTCTCTTCTCGCTCTTTCTCTCTCTTTCTTTCTCTCTCTCCATGTCTCTGGCGTCGTTGTTGTTGTCTCTGTGTCTGTAAAGGCTCTAGCCACCCAGTCTCTGTGTCTGTATAGGCTCTAGCCACCCAGTCTCTGTGTCTGTAAAGGCTCTAGCCACCCAGTCTCTGTGTCTGTATAGGCTCTAGCCACCCAGTCTCTGTGTCTGTAAAGGCTCTAGCCACCCAGTCTCTGTGTCTGTATAGGCTCTAGCCACCCAGTCTCTGTGTCTGTAAAGGCCCTAGCTAACACTGATCAGCTGCTCGTATGGCTCCAAGGCATCGTCTAAATTAGCGCTTTGAGCCTAATGTATGAACATTTCTTTGGTTTTTACAAATAAAGTTATTATTATCAGCATGTTATTAAATCAGAAACTTTGGGTCGTCTCTGTGTGTGTGAGCCCAGCATTTGGTGCTGTGTGAAGTGGTGAAGGGAAAGGGAGGAGTGGCAGTGCTCTGGAGCCCCAGTGTATCACAACTCTCTCATTATGGGACCCCCTCTCCTTCTCTCCATCTCATCGTTTCTTCTCTGCCTTCCTTCTGCACCAAGCCGGCCATCCCTGTCTCCTCCACATCAGACTGGGTCTAGTGTTTGATGGGTGCTGGTGGCTACATAGCTAAAGGCTGCATTTACTTTTTTTGATGGAGCCAGCCCACACATTATATCAGCCAATCATGGCTAGCGGGAAGGTTGTTGTCTTTTTCTGTGGCTAAATCAACTAGGCTCGTAATTTAACAATTGTATTCGTATTTACAGATGGCATACAATTTTGTTATTAAGCACATGTTCCAGAAGGCATTTCTGCTAAAAAACGCATATTTATAAAAAAAATTAAAAAAGTTTACGTTCAGTTGTCTCTCCTGTGAAGTAGTGACGCGCAATATACGCCTAGTTTCCTGAATCGAGTCGCATATAGTATGAGAGGGACAAAGTAACTATTTGGACAACAAAGTACTATTCCATATCTATTTCACCACCTCCTCCTTATCCTTTCTTCCGCTTACTCTCTATATCCTGCCGTCCAGCTAATCTCATTCTCTCTTCATCACTATCCATTAGTGTAGTGGGAGGGTATACGCCATATACCCATTTATTTTCCAGTGGGAATTGAGTATACTCACTTCTTAATCCCCACTGATACGTATCAAAGTAGTGATAGTGGAGGTATACAGCGTATCACTGAATAGGGCTGATGGAACAGATCGGAATGTTTAGCTTAAAATGTTGATAAACTATTATTTCGGCACATTTTAGGCGCAGCAATGTACGCACGGTGGTAGGCCTACGCGTGAATGATCCTAAATGATGCAATTTCCGGGAAAACACTTCTAAAATGGGGGCGGTTTTATGGACAGAGATGGAAATATCCATTAGAGAGAGGGGGGATTTAAAGATGCAACAACTATCATGGGTTACTAATATGATTAGGATAATGTTTTTTGGCTGCTAGGCAATGAAAACCAATAGCCTAGAGCAGGAGAACTCATATGAGGAAGTCTATCAAAATAATTGCCTCCAAAATCCCTTCCTAGGGATTGTGGCTATAGACTACTTTGAAGCAAGGTAAGACATGCCTCAAAATATGAAGTAAAACGTCCAGGTTTCAAACAGAATATAGCGATGCTAATGATAGGTCTGCTTGTCTTCTGGTAGATGGAAAGGCTTTCCCAAAACCCTTCTCTATTAAACTGCCTACCTGTCAGAATGATATCATGATTATTTGCATCAATCAAGTGGCCATTTATTTTGCAATCTCCATCTCATGTGCTACAGAAACAGTGCAAACCAACCAACAGTTCTAGGTGCCTGCACACATGAAGTAAAGGGTAGAAAAAAAAAAACATTCTTAGATTTCTTTCCCAGACCTGAAAAGTGGTCTCCTGATGTGGTTTAAGCATTGTTGTGGACTTGGAACATACTTTTTTTGTTTGTTTTACTGTAAAAACAAAGTGTGACTGAGAGCGAAAACCTGAAAAAATGTAGAAAAATCTGAAACTGGTGAATTTCTGACTCAGTTGACAGCCTCATTTATCTATTTCAATAGTTGGCCTACTATTAGCCTACTTGCACAGTACCGCTTGGATTGGCCTGATTGTGAAAGACCAATGTGGGATTTATCATTTTAGAGTGTATGTCACTGTTTCTAATAGAATTTCTCACACAGGGCACCTTTCTTTCCCTGGGCTGGCTGTTTGGAAAATGTTGGGCAAAATTAGAGTATTCTCACTTCTCCAGACACCACTACATCACTGTCACTATCTGATTTCTCTCTTCTCTCCCTCTCTCTCCTCTCCTTCTCTCCCTTTCTGCTCGTCCTCTACCAATTTCACCGTAGGCAGTACTTCAGTCTCTTAGGGGTTTTGGAGAACTCGATCATGACTGTGTAATTGTTAACAGCAGTCAAAGAATCGCCCATCAAAACCAGCCCAAGTCCTTGCACTGTTTTTTCCTTTCTTAATTTTAGACTTATGGAGTGATTTCTGTTCGCCAACTGTACGTCCGTGCCCCCAAGACCAGCTTAACTACAGACTTCAAGAGAAAAACAACTCAAACATTTGCCACTCATCCATTTTGTTCCTCTCCCTCATCGTCCCACATCCGAGAGTCTGACTGGAACCTTCTTTCCCTCTCTCTCTTTCTCTCCTTCACCATTCCATTCCTCTGCGCTCCCCACTAAACCCACTCTGCCCAGCCCTGGGTTGTATGTGTGTGAAACCACAGAGCCCACTGACTGACTGGCTGCCTTTCTCTTCAGGGCTCTTAGTCCTTCCCCAGTCTCCTTCCCTTCCTCTCTCTCTCCTTCATCTCACATCTTCTGTTTCCTCTCTTGTCCCACATCTTGTCTCTGATCTCCAGTCTTCTCTACTCACACACGCACGCACGCACACACACACACACACACACACACACACACACACACGTTTCTACTAATCTACAGTTGCTACTCACCAGTAGTCCTCGATCCATAGTGTTTCATGTTGCTCTTTTGCACTTTTGAATGGATTCAAGGCTCCAGTCATGAGGATGCACCATATAGTAGCTGTGATCAAAGTGAATAGCTGCAGAATGTTCACTCAGTTACTGTTGTCAGGTGAAAAGGTCAAAGGTGAAAGAGGAAAGTGTGACCTCCACACCACCACCAGCAGCTTTAGCAGCACCCTAACCAAGGCCTGGACTTAGGGCTTACCCTTCCAGCACTACCACATCTGAGAGGGCTTAGCATTAGATCAGTGCATCAGCACAGACTGCCTTACACTGTACAGTTGACAAGGGGCCGTATGTATCAAGCCTCTAGGATCAGGGGCCCCCCTCTCCATGTTGTCTTATTCATTGTGATCTAAATGGAAAAACTGATCCTCCTATTTTGCCCCAGCATTACAGGAAGACTGTTGTGGGGGTCTCTGCTGTGGGGGGCTCCACTGTGTGTCTATGAGACTGTGGCATGATGGCTAAGTCAAACTGGCAACGTGTGTTTGAGACACAACTCAATACACACAGTGAACATTTGCGATCTTAGGCTACTTGTTCTGTTTCAATGTATTTTCTCCTGTTTGGTGCCTACTGAACGGGCCCCCGGTGTTGTTTTCCTGTGTTGTCCAGTGAGGACTAGGTAGGACCTAGAATGGAGGATAGGGCTAGTGTTAGTTCTGAGATTATTTTTCACTCTGTGACTCTGATTTATACATGTTTGGTTTATTGGTTTATCGGAGACCCCCTCTGAAATATGCTTGTTAAAACCAGGGCCCCCGTAGAAGAATGTTAGTTTCTGAAGTGGCTCATATGTTGTCCATACATGCGCTCTCATGTAGCCACTGGAATGCCTTTCTTGTCCACATGTGGTTGGTATGATATGATACCATATGATCATGCTATGTACTCATTAGCTTTGAAGTTGTAGACACACTCAAACACTATATCAGGTTAGTCATTTATACTGTCAAATGTATCATTAGCCCACATGAAAAAAATACCAGTTTATTATAGAATACTACAGTACTTACTATAGAATTATATAGTAAACTGAAGTATACTGTAGAATGCTACACTACACACTGTAGTATCCCTCGATCATGTGTAGTACTTACTAAAGAATGTGGTAGTATACTGTAAAATACTATAGTAAATACTAAAGTATTATCTGCAAAAACACTACACTTTTTTAACTATAGTAAATACTACAGTATTTAATTAGCATGTATCCTGCCCATTCCCCTCCCCATATTGCAATTTGTGCCATAAGTGAGAAACCTACATGCCAAGTATAGACCATATTGTTTTCCCTACAGGTTATCGAACAGAGCAGAAGCTCTGAACTATCCATTCAGACCCCTGTCCTACCTACCTATATTATGGAACATTTAGTAGGTTTCCTAAACATTTAGTAGGTAAATACTGAAGTAATTTCTGCAAAAATACCACAGTAAATACTACAGTATAATACAATCCGCAAAAACACTACATTAATAACTATAGTATATAATAGTTTTTATTTTACTACAGTATTTATACTATAGTTAACTAAATACTACAGTATACTACAGTGAATACTACAGTAAAGTCGATAAAAAAAACCCCACAGTGAATACTTTTGAATGCATACGATAGTATACTGTAGTATTTTTTTAATGTGGGAGCCTACTGAACATTTTCTTTCCTCCCAGAATGTGTTATGTCAGCTTGCTACAGAAGAAGAGGACAGTGCAACACATATGTTAGTGAAACATATGGGCCTGCCACCAAAGGAATACAATGTAAAGGTTCTAAGAAAGGTATGAATGCTTGTTGATGTTCTTTCACATTTAATGAAGGATCTTATTTAAAAGGTCATATATTTCATAATATTTATTGACTGTGTTGTGTTGTGTAAGTGCGCACGCATATGTGTCTATGCATGTGTGTGTGTGTGTGTCTGTCTGTACTGTAACTTGTCCTTCTGGCTGGTCAGTTGGTGTGGTTGCTAGTGGAGGAGGTTGGGGAGAGCTGCAGCGGTTTGGCTGACCCTAACCAGAGGTACTGCGTCTGTTCCTCTTACTCTCCACCACATGCACTGTCCCAACTCTAGCTCTGTTCCGTTCCCCTGATGTGACCTCATTTCCCCCAGGTGTTCGTGTGACAGCGTTCTTGCTGCATCAGTGGCATGTGTCCCCCTGGTCACATGTCCTGAGACTGCTCCTCTCATTGGTGCGTTGCTGCAGCGGCCGGTGACCTGCGATAAGGCAGCCCTCAGCCAGGACTTCCTGGATGCTGTAAGCTCCGCCTACTCCAGGTAAGGACCGAGGGTGGGGAAACATTCTCCAGCGGCTTAAACCCTCAGTGTTTGGAGCTTTGAAGGAACCAGAGAGCTGGAAGTGTAGAAAACAAGAATGCTAGTGAATACAAACCCATCATGCAGTAGTCTCTCGAGACAGACTGGTTGCTTTCGGCAATGTACCAATGCTCCAGATTACACCTCTGTAGAAGTTCCGGCGTTAGTTGAGACAAGAGAGCGGAAATGGGGAGTGCGTCACCGGTAAGGTCACTGCCCTATGCGCTTGTTTGCCTAGCTAACGATGAGCACAATTCCCGCCCGCATTTATACCCCGCCTACCCAAACTTGTTGGGAGAGTTCTGTTTGAAGATCAACCTCCTGGGAACAAATGTTTTTCCCCTTTTAAAATGTCAGAGAGAAGCCGACATTCTCCCCAGACCTTGTGCCGTTGCCTAGCTTACGTTGCTCCAAGGTCTGGGATATCCGATACTAATCATGCCGCGATGTCACACTCCCTGAGGTTTGAAAGAGTGTCACCACCAGGCCAACCACACTGCTTCATTCAGTACATCTTGTTGACTGACATCTCACTGACCTTCACTGTGAATGTGTGTGTGTGTGTGTGCGTGTTGCAGAAAGTGTGTGTCTCTGGAGGCCCAGGCAGTGGTGTCTCTGTGGTGCCATAACCTGGCCAGCCTAGAGGGGGCAGTGATGTCTCTACTGGACTCTGTGCTCTCCAACCCAGCCTGCATACCGCACAACCTAGAGAACACCATCACTCACTCACTACTGGTATGTATTTTGGAGTAGGCAGAAGTTACCTCTAACCAATGATACAGGGTCAGATATGTCCCCCCTCCCAAATGGTAAGTAGAGAATTAGGGGAAGAGTAATATGATCCTAGATCTGTGGCACAGGAGGTTGGTGGAATCTTAATTGGGTAGAACAGGCTCGTGGTAATGGCTGGAGCGGAATGGTATCAAATATATCAAACACATGGTTCCGGGCCATTATTCTGAGCCGTTCTCCCCTCAGCAGCCTCCTGTGATCTGTGGTCAGGGGCAAATTCTACCTCTACCGAGATGGAGAGTGATTGGGGCCCTACAGTGTACACTCAGGAAAGCACAGCATCTACAGTATAGGTGTACTTAAATCCTGCAGCTTTCTCCATCTCCCCCTTCTCATATCGAGTTAAATCTAAGCTGCTCATCAGGTATGTTGGGGAGAGGGGACTTCTGTAAACAATTCTGTCTCTCTGCACTGTGTGTGTTTATTTACACAAACTACTCCTTCGTCCATCCCTCACTCCATCCCTCTCTCCATCCTGCCTCGATCTGTTTATTTACTCTACCTCATCCGTCTGCTGATTGGCCTGTCGTTATCACGTTGGCGTTTTACACACACACACACACACGCGTCTTCGACTTTGTTTGTTTGAGTGCATCTGGTTGGCTGCGTCTTTCGTAACTTGTTAACAGCGAGGGAGGCTTAGATTGTGTTTCACCTAGCCTTTCTGTTTGTTTGGATCATGGAGACATGTAGTGTGTGTGTGTGTTTCCGTGTGTGTGTTTCCGTGTGTGTGTGCCCGTGTGGGTGTGCCCCTGCGCCCACGTGTTTGTTTGTACGTGTGAGTGTGTGAAAGGCTTAGGAGCTGACTGGCTCTCCTCTCTCCCTCAGTTGTTTAAACTGCAATCAAAAATGGGAAATAAAAATTTGTATCACATTCTTGTTTTGAGCTCTTTCTCCCTCTTCCTCCCCCAATAACAATACACAAGGCCTTCCTGGGCCCGGCTAGGCTGCCAACAACAGGATGTTTGGTGCGTGCTGTAATTGAACCTCCTTAAAGTGTTAGTGGAATGTATGGAGGAGGACGCTAAAAACCCATCTGTTTTCACTAGGGGAAACCATCATCCCTCAATCACACACACATGCACGCACACACACCTTTTATATGGCTCCAGGATTGTCATATTTGATCTCTCATTTGTTAAACTGAGCAGAGGAGAGGCGATGTACTGCATGAGAAATATGTATCACGATTGATGATGGGAGTCCGAGGATGGGATGTCCAGTGTATGGAGTAGGTCTTGGGTAGGATGATGCAATGACATAATATGAACACTAGAGGGGGCTAGTTACTTTTACAAAGACCACCTCCCATTCAGTATCTGCTACAAGTTTAGACACAGTTCTAGGATCAGCTCATCCTCTCTAAATCTTCCTCAACCATTGGTGGAATGGGAGGTAAAACTGACCGTAGATCAGTGGCTAGGGCAGTGTCACTACTCTTGCCTCTCTGCTTCCATGGTTGGAGCAGAGCATCAATTGGGCTGTCTCTAGCATTGGTCTCGCCAACCTTTTACCTTCCAACCTTTGTGTCCCAAATGGCACCCTATTCCCTATGTAGTGCACTGCTTTTGACCAGAGCCCAGGGGTGGGGGGGTGAGATGGAGGTTGGAGTGATGGTGGTAGTTTGAAATATGCAATCAGCATTTTCCCACAGATTATTTTGCTCTCTTTCTTTCTTTCTCCCTCCTTCCCTTCCTCTCTCATATAGGATCAAAGCCCAGGAGAGACATGTGGTCTTCCTACATGAAGGGTTATTGCTATGAGAGGAACAGAAGGTGGCATGTTTTTACTGCCTTCTAGCCCATGAGAGGGATTGGAGGGAGCATAATTAAGGTTGTTCTGGGGGTAAAGATGCATGGAGAGGACGCGAGGAGAGAGAGAGGCACGCATGTACAGTGCAGCTGTTGAATGTTTTCACAGGGGCGTTTTTAAAACGTGTTAAATCTAAAACACATGATGGCGCGCTGCATTAGGAGATGGAGAGAAAAGAGAGAGAGTAGAATATTGGTAAACTAATGGTAAGGAACAGCGTATGAAAATGGACAAGTGTCATTTTGATGAGGGTAGACGGCGCAACAGTGACACCAAGTGGTGTATGAGATGAATTGATCCATACAGGCGACTCCTGACATGTAACCATGTTTGTGTTTGTATGTGTTTCAGCCTAAAGCCTGCTCCCAGCACGGCTCCATATTCTTAATAGTGAACGACATCTTCAGGTGAGCCATTGGGACACTTCATTCACACAAGTGAATACAGTAGATATACAATATTCCTACTGTAAACAATTTGATTACTCACTGATGTGTATATGTGACCGACCACCCCGATTTTAGATGTATTTTTATTTATACATTGAATAAAAGTAGCGACTCAGAGCTACAAAATGGTAAATAATACACTGCAGTTTAGGAACAATGGGAAAGTAATTTAGCTTTGAAAGTTGATCAACTTGTAACCCCACTTTTGAGAAAATGGCCCTTGAATGTTTTTGTACACCTACTGAAGAGCTGTAAACTTCCCCAGACACATCTAGCTAAGTGGATGGGTCACTATTGTCTAGACATATTCATGAAATGCAATAGATGGCCGTAGTCACCACCAGACACACCTGGATTTGATAGGTCATGTAATCATCTGGAGAAGTGGAGTCTTCTTTTAAGACATGTAGCTAGCTAGTTGCTAGCTAGATGAACAATGAACTGGAATCATCCCAACTCATACTACTACCAATACAAACATTGTCATAGCCGTAGTATGAATTTGCAGGTAGCTAAAGCTAACCAACTAGGCTCAATTTAGCTATCTAACATTAGTCTATAACTATCAATGCAAATGGATTTCTGATTCAAATAATATTACTACACAGATCATACACATAATGTTAGCTAGCGAGCCAGCAAGCTAACGTTCGCTAGCTAGCTAGCAGAACACTTTAACTTGCAATGAAAATGACTTTTTGACTAAATTAGAAACTTATAATATCTGAAAATGTAGCTAGACTCATGGATGAACGCTTTACGGTAGACTGAAACCATTTAACATTTGTTTGTAGCTGCATCTTGTTTGGACAGCGTTGTGTCAAGTCTCTCCGGTTCACACTGACCGTGGCACGTGCAGAAAGTAGCCCGTCACTTTTTTCTGTCGAAAACGCTGCTAAATTCAAGGCATCAATGTTGTTGATTAAAGTAGTCAAACTTTTGTAGTTCTCGATAGCTAACGTTATATCTTTCTGAAACAGAGCGGTAGAAAGGACTATCAACATATACTGAGCAACTCACATTATAGATAGAAGCATGCTACATGGCAGACCAATACAAACTCATCTCCTGGCATGTCCAGCCTATCCATTATCTCAGTCAATCATGGCTAGCGGGAAGGTTCCTGACTTTTTCCATGGCTAAACCAACTAGGCTCGTAATTGAACAATTTTATTTGTATATACGGATGGAATACATGTTTGTTATTAAGGCACATGTTCACATGTTCCAGAAGGCATTTCTGCCGGAAAATGCATTTTGATCAAAATAAATCTTTATGTTCAAATGCCTCTACTGTGAAGTAGTGACGTGCGTCATAAGCCTAGTTTCCTGGTAAAGGCTAATTGTCCTGTTCTGCTCTGTGTAGGTCCATGCTGGTGCAGGTGGAGGGGAACCAGACTCTGCTATCTCTTATCCACACCTTCACCATCTGCTTCCTCAGGGAACTGGCAGCCCTGCAGCCTCAGGTATGGAGGCTCCTAAACATAGAAATATAATTAATAGAATTGCCTTGGAAACTCTAGGCAATTTGACTGGTAAAGTCATGGGTGCACTCAAAATGAACGCCAGTCCATCCATTAATGGCATCATTGACTTGAATTGGGCTACCCATTCTAGTGGTTCTGTTTCTGTGGTCCTAAGCAGGCAGAACAGTCGTAGGTTGCCTAGACTACAACCACGACTATAGGGTGTGTTACCTGAGTATATGAACTCCATCTCAACTCTCAATAACACATCAATCTACATACCACCCCATACTGCACCACCAAGCACACATACACACACACACAGGTTCTCCCCTATTCCCTTAGCTTCTACAAATCATGAGATAGAGCTCACCCCTATTTGAACTGTACAGCCAGCCACACCTTTAGGCCCAGCTATAGGGGACCTTCATCCATACGATCTACAGTGTAGTCAGTTCTCTAGGACACACACTCTTTTTTGTCCTCTTTCTGTTCTAGCAGTGGAAAAGCCTTGATGTTTTTCAAAACGTTCATTTGACAGCCTTTAGGTTGGGATTTTTAGATATATTGCATTGTTGTCTTGCTAACTCGACTGGAGGGCTCTGACAATGTTCTGCATTGTATTATAGGTTAACTTTGTCTGTTGCCTCTTACCTGTGTGTGCGCGCCTCTTGTTTCAGGAATGTGTGTCCTTGAAGGCCTTCTTCCCACACACACCCCAGAGCTTACTGGCCCCTCTGCTGACCCATCCTTCAGGTAGGATGCGTGTGGGATCTCTTATGTGTAAATCATTTTACCCTCTGAGTGAATTAATGGCTTTCTGTGTCTCACCAATCAATAACTGTTACTTATAACATCTGTGTAACAGCTACATTAAAATCAGTAAGTGATTAACATTTTTACATTTGAGTAATTTAGCAGACGCTCTTATCCATAGCGACTTACAGGAGCAATTTGGGTTAAGTGCCTTGCTCATTGGCAGATTTGTCACCTTGTCCACTTGGGGATTCAAACCAGGGACCTTTCGGTTACTGGCCCAACGCTCTTAACCACTAGGCTACATGGTACTTTGAAAAAGGTAGTTACTAATTTTCATTATTCCTCTCCATCATCAATACTCACAAGATCATATCAGTAACTGAGCGTTATCCTTGGTTACCCTTTACTCAATATATCTGCTTTCATCACAGTAATGTTTAAAGTGATCAAGATCAATCTCTACTGCGCTTGGATATTGGTCTATTTGTGTAGGGGAATGTTTCATCACAGAATGATACAGTTATCCACATCTGCCAGAGTAGTCTAGGCTATACCTGTATACCTGTATGAGTATGTTGAATGTTCTAGGATGGCAGGTAGCTTAGCGGTTAGGGCCAGTAACCGAGAGGTCTGGTTCGAATACCTGAGCCAACGCGGTGACAAATCTGTCGATCTGCCCTAGAGCGAGGCACTTTAACATCATTTGCTCCAGGGGCGCCGACCTACTATGGCTGACCCTCTGAAACAACTCATTTCACCGCAGAACAACTCAGTTCACTGCACCTATCCATTTTTTTCTGAGGTATGTTAAAGTGTGTTGCCAAACCCAAGTACCCCGCAGGCATGGCTTATTGACATCTAGCATTGCCGTTTAGGAACATGCTGGCTACCAGCCAACACTCAAAGTTAATCATTACACACTGTGTGTGCGTGCCTGCCTGCCTGCTTGTGTGAGTGATTGAGTATTTGCGTGCGACCAATTGACACCAATGCATGGTTTGAGTTATGCATCCCTCTCATCTCCTTCCCCCGCCCCCAGAAATGGCCCAGGAGGCGTGGCCAGAACACCTGGCCTGGATCACTGCATCACTACAGAGACTCACTGAGGAAGAGGAGGAAGGCAACAGGTGAGAGGGGAATACCTTGGGCTTTTCATTAGTCAGGCACAGAGTGCTGACGTTGGTTCAGTCAGTCTAGCCATAAATATGAACAATTATAAATATGTAATAGACTGTACAACTTCAAACTTCATTTTTCAAGTTGGTTATGATCTGTGAGTCTGGGAGTTGTTCATGTTTTATGAGCTATGTCTCTTCAGCTCCATTGATGCGGTTCCCAGCATCACCTCACCTCTATTTTCTCTCTCCGCTGCTGCTTACATGATATTTCCCCCCATATACAGTTGAAGTCGGAAGTTTACATACATCTTAGCCAAATACATTTAAACTCCGTTTTTCACAATTCCTGACATTTAATCCTAGTAAAAATGACCTGTCTTAGGTCAGTTAGGCTCACCACTTTATTTTAAGAATGTGAAATGTTACATTAATAGTAGATAGAATGATTTATTTCAGCTTTTATTTCTTTCATCACATCCCCAGTGGGTCAGAAGTTTACATACACTCAATTAGTATTTGGTAGCATTGCCTTTAAATTGTTTAACTTGGGTCAAACGTTTCGGGTAGCCTTCCATAAGCTTCCCACAATAAGTTGGGTGAATTTTGGTCCTTCCTCCAGACAGAGCTGGTGTAACTGAGTCTGGTTTGTGGGCCTCCTTGCTCGCACACGCTTTTTCAGTTCTGCCCCCAAATTTTCTATAGGATTGAGGTCAGGGCTTTGTGATGGCCACTCCAATACCTTGACTTTGTTGTCCTTAAGCCATTTTGCCACAACTTTGGAAGTATCCTTGGGGTCATTGTCCATTTGGAAGACCCATTTGCGACCAAGCTTTAACTTCCTGACTGATGTCTTGAGATGCTGCTACAGTATATCCACGTAATTTTCCTCCTCATGATGCCATCTATTTTGTGAAGTGCACCAGTCCCTCCTGCAGCAAAGCACTCTCACAACATGATGCTGCCACCCCGTGCTTTATGGTTGGGATGATGTTCTTCGGCTTGCAAGCCTCCCCCTTTTTCCTCCAAACATAACTATGGTCATCACAGTTCTATTTTTGTTTCATCAGACCAGAGGACATTTCTCCAAAAAGTATGATCTTTGTCCCCATGTGCAGTTGCAAACCGTAGTCTGGCTTTTTTTATGGCGGTTTTGGAGCAGTGGCTTCTTCCTTGCTGAGTGGCCTTTCAGGTTATGTCGATATAGGAATCGTTTTTCTGTGGATATAGATACTTTTGTACCTGTTTCCTCCAGCATCTTCACAAGGTCGTTTGCTGTTGTTCTGGGATTGATTCGCACTTTGCACCATAGTTTCATCTCAAGGAGACAACGCGTCTCCTTCCTGAGTGTTATGACGGCTGCGTGGTCCCATGGTGTTTATACTTGCGTACTATTGTTTGTACAGATGAACGTGGTACCTTCAGGCATTTGGAAATTGCTCCCAAGGATGAACCAGACTTGTGGAGGTCTACTTTTGTTTTTCTGAGGTCTTGGCTGATTTATTTTGATTTTCCCATGATGTCAAGCAAAGAGGCACTGAGTTTGAAGGCAGGCATTGAAATACATCCACAGGTACACCTCCAATTGACTCAAATTATGTCAATTAGCCTGTCAGAAGCTTCTAAAGCCATGAGATCATTTTCTGGAATTTTCCAAGCTGTTTAAAGGCACAGTCAACTTAGTGTATGTAAACTTCTGAATTTGAGTTTTGATACAGTGAATTATAAGTGAAATAATCTGTCTGTAAAAAATGACTTGTGTCATGCACAAAGCAGATGTCCTAACCGACTTGCCAAAACTATATTTTGTTAACAAGAAATTTGTGGAGTGGTGGAAAAATTAGTTTTAATGACTCCGACTTCTACTGTATCATATTGTTCTATCGCTTGTGTTATCCCCTGAATCAGAACACACTACTCACTCCTGATTCCACCAACGTATTAAAGCTTCTTAGCTAGAGAGCAGAGGGGGAAGATTATAGTGAATGAGAGAGAGAGTGGTAGAAATCAATAGCAGAGAGAGTGGGGGGGGAGTGAGAGAGGGGGAGGGAGAGAGAGAGAGAGAACACTGAGAACATAGAGAGCAATCGTGGCTTCAGTTGAGGCTTTTAACTTGGCCCATTATCTTGACCGCTCTATTCCGGAACGCCATGCCAAATTCCCAACCGTACCCAGCCAGTGATCCCCCTTCATTATCTCATCGTCTTACTCTCTTACTAATCTTCTTCCCTATCATTCTCTGTCCTCTCCCTCTCTCTCTGCATGTTCTAGAACACGCCCTTCATCTTCCCGCCATCTCTCAGATGATGATTGGGTGCTAGGTTAATTCCCTGTGTGTGTGTTGTCCTCCAGGGGTCAGTGTGGAGTGTTTGAGGCCTGGTTCCTGCTGGTGCAGTGTGCTGACTGGTTGGAGGTAGCCAACCAACTACTGGTCTCAGCCAGACCTCAGGACTGTGGCCCCTTGCTGTGGCTCCTCACCTTCTATCACCACCCTACCAACAGGGGGCACCAGCGGACACAGCAGCTGGTATGTACTGGCTGGCTGGATGCAAAGGGTTACTGTTGTCAACTCCCTCGATACACTGAGTGTACCAAACATTATGGACACCTTCCTAATATTAGGTTGAAGCCCCTCCCCTTCTGCCCTCAGAACAGCCTTAATTTGCTGGGCATGGACTATACAAGGTGTTGAAAGAATTCCACAGGGATGCCGGGCCATGTTGACTCCACAGTTGTGTCAAGTTGGATGGATGTCCTTTGGGTGGTGGACTATTCTTGATACACACGGGAAAAACTCAGCAGCGTTGCAATTCTTGGCACAAACCGGTGCGCCTGGCACCTACTACCATACCCCGTTCAAAGGCACTTAAATCTTTTGCCTTGTCTCAATTGTCTTAATGCTTAAAAATATATATTTTTTTACCTACCTCCTCCCCTTTCAACTACACTGATTGAAGTGGATTAAACAAGTGACATCAATAAGGTATCATATCTTTCACCTGTTCAGTGAAATGTTTTGTTTACTCAGTGTAGATGTCATTGTCCTTACTGACCTGTCATGGCTGGTCTCAGAATAGCTTGGCCAATAGATAGATGAATAATGGACTGAGGGATGAATAATAGATTGCTTCTCCGGGTTAGAAGGCGAGAGGAAGGGAAAAAGACATGGAGAAAGGGAGAAGGGTGAGGGAGGCTGATCTGGTATTGATCCCACTCGGAGTGCGTCTGCCTGGCTATTCCTGGGTTTCATCTCTCCTGGCTGTCTCCTCTCTACCCTGAGGGGCCTACACACACTGTGGTCAGAGATCAGTTGAGGTCTATAGAGGGCATAAACTTTGGTTGACTCTGAAGACATTCTTTTGCGCCTATCCGTCCGGCCGTTGTCGTGGAAAACGACTACATTTGAAAACGACAGGCTTCCAGCTGAAGCTAGTTTCCTCCCGTTCCTTCTCTGTTTACAGGTGGCGGCCAGAGAAGTCTGGGATCACCTGAGGTCACTCTTCCTGCTCTCGGCTCCTCCCCTTCCTGCTGACCGACTGCAGTCATTGGCCGAGCTGATGTCAGCCGTCCCCCAGCAGCCGTCCCTGGACTCGCTATTGGTCGTCAGCCTCCTGGGCAACTTTGCAGTTTTCTCCCACAACCCCCTGAGTGGTGCCAGGGAGATAGTCCGCATGGTGAGCTAACAACTTTACCCCTCTTGATGCACGCACACGCAAAACCACACACACAAGGCTGGGCGATATGGCCTAAAAATCATGTCTTGATTTTTTTTCAAACTCATGGGCAATTCACGATATACACTGTGTGTACAAAACATGAAGAACTTCCTAATATTGAGTTGCACCCCTCTTTTGTCCTCAGAACAGACTCAATATGTCAGTGCTTCCCACAGTTGTGTCAAGTTGACTGGATGTCCTTGATACACACGGGAAACTGTGGAGAGTGAAAAACCCAGCAGCGTTGCAGTTCTTCACACAAACCGGTGCACCCGGGACCTACTACCATACCCTGTTCAAAGACACTTAAATCTTTTGTCTTGCCCATTCACCCTCTGAATAGCACACATACAACAATCAATCTCAATCATTTAAGGCTTAAAATCCTTATTTAAGCCGTCTCTCCCCCTTCATCTACACTGATTTAAAGTGGATTTAACAAGTAACATCAATAAGGGATCGTAGCATTCACCTCGGTTCACCTGGTCAGTCTATGTCATGGAAAGAGCAGGTGTTCTTAATGTTTTTGTACACTCAGTGTATATCTAAATATTTTTAAACGGTTTTCTCTACATAAGCATTGTTTCATAATTAAAGGTCGAGACCGTGCGTTTCAAACAGTCCGGAGTAACAACATATCCAGGGCTTGTAAAGTTATACCTAGGCTAAATATATAGCCTTCCACAACCATACGATCCACTTATAATTTCATTATTTCATCAAAATAGTTTAACCTGCTTTTTTTTTGAATAATTACTGATCTGACTTTCAAGTCTTGTCTGTAAAAAATGCCTTTTTTGTAACAAATTTAACCAGAACCTTGCACATCCGCTAATAACGACCAACTTCTTCTGGCAGGAATGACAGAAAATGAACACAGGTCTCATAAACCATCTCTGAAGCACATGCCCACGTGCTAGGGAGTAGCCAGCTAATCTTTAGAAGTCTAGCCAACTTGGATCTATTTGCTTGCTAACAAGGTAGAACAGTTGAACTGTTACGAATACACCCTCCTGTCCGTCTCCAACTGTTTGAACAACATGGCCTGTTCACTTTGTTAAGATGTTGAACTCCAGTGGTCTACCTGGATTAGATGCTTATATCTCCGAATGAGAACGAGTTACCAATTCCTTATATAAATGCATATTTTTATGCTCATTGCACATTTATAAAACACGGACTACACAGCTTGCACATAAGTGTGTAGCTAAAATGCTGCTTGCGGTGCCGCATGCGACAAACCGAGCATTAATTTTCCACAATCATGTTCATTGATACTCCCGTTTTAGTAGGGTCTGCTCTGTAAAGGGTACCGTTAGAAGGGGAATCGACCGTTTCTGTTGGACCAAACCTCAGAAGCAAATTGTGTGTGTGTGACAGACAGACAGACAGACAGAGCAAAGAACCAGTTTTTTTCTCTCCATCCCTCTCTGCTCATGATGTCGTCACTGTTATGTGAACACAATTGTCTGGCTCTAATATACCTGTGTATATCGTGTGTGGTGTGTGTTCCAGGTGGTGCAGCGATCAGGGCTGGTCCGTGAAGCAGTGTGTGTTCTCAACATGGTTGAGCTCCGACTAAACAGAGAGAGAGCCTCCTCCAGCCTCACCGACAGAGTTACGCTCAGGACCAGGGCTCTTCGGGGCACACTCACACACATGGCACAGCACGACACACACACACATGGTACAACATGACACAGACACACAGCCACTATGGCAGCGATGGGATACACACACTGCCGTGCCAGGCTGTTCCACCAACCGGGCGCTGACAGGATACACACAAACAGACGCTACAGATACGACAGTGGGAGGACATACAGTCACAACTAGACACACAAACGTATCAGGACACACTCTTAGCCATGCAAGAGCAACAAGTCATAAAACGTGCCCTAACCCTTCCACTCATATTATTGCCTCAGAACACATTCCTCTCATTACACACACATGGGGAAACATCCGTTGATTTGAAGAAGGGAAATGACATGCAACAGCACCTGATATGGACACAATGTCTTTCTCTACAGAATGCCTCTACACCAACTATACTGCATTGTACGGTACAAACCTATACTAAAGAAATGTCACGTCAACCCTTCTTCAAGTCTCATTATAAATACGGATATATTTCTAATTTGTTAATTATTACAATCAGAGTAATGGTCTATAACCTGATCTGAGTCATGTTTTTTTTTTATTCTGTATATTAGACTCACATGTAGGACAAAACAATAAAATCATATGTACAGTACCAGTCAAAAGTTTGGACACACCTACTCATTCAAGGGTTTTTATTTATTTTTAAAATGTTCTACATTGTAGAATAATAGTGAAGACATCAAAACTATGAAATAACAGACATGGAATCATGTAGTAACCAAAAAAGTGTTATACAAATCGAAATATATTTTATATTTGAGATTCTTCAAAGTAGCCACCCTTTGCCTTGATGACAGCTTTGCACACTCTTGGTATTCTCTTAACCAGCTTCACCTGGTTATGCGGCACTGATATTAATCAGAAACATTTATTCTAGTGTCAAAATTGACTACAAAGTGTAAATAGGATAATTTTGGTCATCAAGTCAGTCTCGTCCAAAACTGAGGTTTGCTAGATAATTAGGAAAAAATGGTATGTCACAGAAATATCGTAAGAATTTTCCTTGGGTTTATTTTAATCCTGCCCACAGCTGGCAGCACCGAAGTTATCATCAATTTGAGACTCAGCTGTACGCGATCTGATTATAATGCCCATGTGATTCTAATGTGATTCTAATGCTCATGGTCAGTTGGGTTTGACATTCGACATCCCTATGGGACTAGTTAGAGACCATCAGTAAATTACAAAATGTACATGGGACAATATTTTCAAATGTCAATAGCTCCAAATTTAAATGACATACATTGCAGAAATTCATAAATATTGAAAGTATCTAATGAGACAACTAAAATATGTGCAATATAGGGTATGTGACCGACCGCCTCGATTTGGTCTTACACTATATATACAAAAGTATGTGGACAGACCTTCCAATGAGTGGATTCAGCTATTTCAGCCACACCCATTGCTGACAGGTGTATAAAATTGAGCACACAGCCATGCAATCTCCATAGCTAAAATTGGTTTGGGCTAGACCCCTTTGTTCCAGTGAAGGTCAATCTTAACACTACAGCATAAAATTACGTTCTAGATGATTCTGTGCTTCCAACTTTGTGGAAACAGTTTGGGGAAGGCCCTTTCCTGTTTCAGCATGACAATGCCCCTGTGCACAAAGCGAGGTTCATACAGAAATGTTTTTTTGAGATCGGTGTGGAAGAACTTGACTGACGTGCACAGAGCCCTGACCTCAACCCCCATCAAACACCTTTGGGAGGAATTGAAAAGCTGACTGCGAGCCAGGCCTAACATCAGTGCTTGACCACAGTGTTCCAACATCTAGTGGAAAGCCTTCCCAGCTGAGTGGAGGATGTTATAGAAGCAAAGGGGGGACCAACTCCATATTAATGCCCATGATTTTGTAATGAGATGTTCGACTAACAGGTGTCCACATACTTTTGGTCATGTAGTGTATGTAGCAAAATTTGAAATGTTTATCAAATTCAAATGTCAATTTTTATTTTATTTTTTACATTGGATAAAAGTAGGGACTCAGAACTAGAAAATGGTATATCATACACTGCAGTTGAGGAACAATGGGAAAGTGATTCTGCTTTGAAATTTGAAAAAACTTGTAACCTCACTTTTGAGAAAATAGCCCTTCAATGTTTTGGTACACCTTCTGGAGAGCTCTTTTTTTGTATACACTTATTGAGCATTGTTCAGACCCTCTTAAGCCTTTGCCCCACCCATCTCTTAGTGGATTCACATGTTGGGCCATGTGCTAAACCGAGTGAGTAAGGTAGTGTGGTAAACAACCAAAGATTTCAAGACTAAAAGTGGTAAAAGTATTAGCCTACAATAAGGAAAAATCCAGGTAAAAATACATTTTATCTCGTCCTTGGCCTATATCGTAATCTGACTTTGGTGCAGGTAATGTTGTTCTTCACATGACCTTCTCTGGTAAAAACACTATATCAAATAAAATCAATGTTTATTTGTCACATGCACAGGATACAAAGGTGTAAACGGTACAGTGAAATGTTTACTTACATATTTGATTAGTAGCAATATCAAAAAACAGAAAGTGTCCAGATAAAAATATTTGATCATTATCAGCTGCTTACCCAGACACACTTGTTTACATTGGATGGGTCATGCTATAACCACTCCCCAGCCACATCCAGCTAAGTGGATGGGTCACTATTGTCTAGACATGTACACATGTTCAGGAAATACAGTAGATGGCCGTAATCACCCCCAGATACAACTGGCTAACTTGATGGGCCGTGTAATGTAGCTAGCTAGCTAAAAAAAAATTAACCATAATCCCAACCCATACTACTAGTAATACAAACTGATTGTCATAGCTGTAGTATGAATCTGCAGGTGGCTTCCAGACACAAGACCTGGTTAGACTGTTTCAAGTTATCTAGAAGGGTGAGTGACTGTAGCTGTACTGTTTTTTTTTGTTGCAGAATGAATGTACAAACGATCCCACGTTCGAACACACAAGAGACACATCAAAGCACACCTCCAAGACCCAAATCTCCACATCAAAGGACACCTCCAAGACCCAAATCTCATTCTCAGTCGCATTTCCTAATGAGGAGAATTGAAACTGAGGCTAAATCAGAAAGTTCAGTAAAGAGGCATTATTATATTTATACAAATGCCATGAGAATAGTCTTTATTTTCGATTCCTATATTTTTGAGAATTCTGGGAGAACATAACTATGGGTGTACCAAATGACAACATATTCCCATTATAGTTTACTACTTTTGCCCAAAGTCAAAGGGCTAATAGGGCACTGGTCAAAAGTAGTGCACTATATAGGAAATAGGGTGCCATTTTGGGATGCAGGCCTATCTACACATCACCTATTACTATTAGTATGTACAGTACAGTGCTTTAACTTCATTGATCATGCAGGAAAGAAAACAGGTTGGCGTTTGGTCTTCCTGTCTGGAGGGGAAGTAGTGAGAGCATTACTTTCTCAGCGTTTCCTCTCCCTTCCATGTCCCAAGGCGGGCAGCTGGGCAGCCTACAAAAGAGAACAGTGGGAGAAAAGAGAGCTGCTATGAGAACAGACAATAACAGCTGGTGTACAGTTCCTAATACAGTCATGGGAGTATTTTGCTTCCCAAATGAAACCCTTTTCCCTGTATAGTGCACTACTTTTGACTAGGACCCATAGGCATAGCACACTTCAGTGCATTCCGAAACGATTCACTTTTGACACATTTTGTTATGTTACAGCCTTATTCTAAAATTGATTAAATCATTTTCCCCCTCATCAATCTACCCCATAATGACAAAGCAAAATGGCAACAACAAAAAACACTGATGTAAATATCACATTTACATAAGTATTCAGACCCTTTACTCAGTACTTTGTTGAAGCACCTTTGGCAGTGATTACAGCCTCGACTCTTCTTGGGCATGACGCTACAAGCTTGGCAGACCTGTATTTGGGGAGATTCTCCCATTCTTCTCTGCACATCCTCTATCTCTGTCAGGTTGGATGGGGAGAGTCACTGCACAGCTATTTTCAGGTCTCTCCAGAGATGTTCGATCTCCAAAGAGTTCAATCTTGGTTTCATCAAATCAGAGAATCTTGCCTTTTACCGAGTAGTGGCTTCTGTCTGGCCACTCTACCATGAAGGCCTGATTAGTGGAGTGCTGCAAAGATAGGAGAACCTTCCAGAAGGACAACCATCACAGAGAAACGACAGAGTGACCATCGGGTTCTTGGTCACCAACCTGACCAAGGCACTTTCTCCCCCGATTGCTCAGTTTGACCTAGGGCCAGCTCTAGGAAGAGTCTTGGTGGTTCCAAACTTCTTTCATTTAAGAATGATGGAGGCCACGGTGTCTCTGGGGACCTTCAATGCTGCAGAATTTTTTTTGGCACCCTTCCCCAGATATGTCTCGGGGCTCTATGGACAATTCCTTTGACCTCGCTTAATTTTTGCTCTGACAAGCTACTGTGGGACCTTATATAGACAGGTTTGTGCCCTTCAAAATCATGTCCAATCAATTGAATTTACCACAGGTGGACTCCAATCATGTTGTAGAAACATCTCAAGGATGATCAATGGAAACAGGATGCACCTGAGCTCAATTTCGAGTCTCATAGCAAAGGGTCTGAATACTTATCGTTTTTTATTTTTTTTATTTAAATAAATTCAAAAAAATATATCTAAAAACCTGTTTTTGCTTTGTGTGTTTTGCATTTCCGAATGCACTGTATGTAGGGAATGTGCTCTGGTCAAAGGTAATGTACTAAATAGAGAATAGTGTGCCATTTGGTATGCGTCCGCTGAGGGTATCATTCATGTGTGTTGTCGTTGCGTAGGGGCTGGAGGATGATGCCGATGGCTGCCTGTCTGGTCGTGTGTTGGTATGGGCTGGACTCCTGTTCCTGCTGAACTGAGCCAGTCATTCAGTAGTACTGTTATCAGCTCAGTAGGCACAGGAGGCACAGTCCTAGACTAGTCCTCGCTCTCTTCTTCAACATTTTGTAATGAAATGTTGCCTTTGGTCTTTGTTGCTGAGACACGCCCGCATCTCGGGGAGGCAAGCCTCTTTCACAGTCTTCCAATATGAATTGAGGGCCTATATTCAACCACAATGCAACAGTAACTTCTCACTGAAAGCGGTTAAGTAAGAACAGGTGGCTGTAATTCTAACATGGCTCTGATTTCTCAGAGTTCCATTCATGCATTCAGCTCCATATTAAAACACCAATAGCAAGTCAGAGATGCTGGAGCCAAGCTGGGAAAACAGTTAGTCCCAGGCCAGGAATATGGCACCTCACAGTAAGCTTATAAAAATAGAAAAAAGTGAGGTTTACTTAGGATATTAAAGTGAACAAATTTAGGTTTACTTCTGGCATTAGAGTGAAAATGCTCTTTCTATACATTTTCATCGTGCTTTGATGTGCAAGCCCATTTCCCTTCCATTAGACTATAATAAATCAGGCTTTAGATATCGTCTCCGATGGTAATTCCTCTCTTTTAGAAGCCTTTGATAGTCATTACTCTTGTAACGGGCCCTAAATATAGCATTTTCCAGTCAGGCTCCACATGGACCTAATTTCTAATTCACACATCTGTCCTCGCTTATAGCGGCCATTTTGTTAGAGAAAGAAAAGACCATAGGGCTATACCAGCTCTTCCCAGCCCGCCACCGACCACACCACAATTACCTTTCCAGTCCAGTATGTTCATTCTGATCCATTGGTCGGGATACAATCAAAAGTGCGTTACAGAGCAGCACAAAGCATTGGCCATTTGAAGGCAATTTTCCTGACATTCTGCTGATGTCAGCTCAAGCTTAATCACCTTTTTAAAATGATTTTTTAAAGTAAAGAGCAATGCTCTTGGCGGCAACGCGCCTTTGATTAGTTACGGTCTGAGCTTGTTCAACAGTTCAACGTCCAAAGATTTATTTCCGATTCCATACGCTCAAAGAAGAGATGGCGTTGAGCGATCAGGTAGTTCTTATAGCAAAGATCCACCACAGATACTGCTGTACCGAATTGGACTTGAACATATTTGTTAGTGCTGCTGGAGTTTGAAAATAAGAGGACAACGAAAAGGGGGAGGAAGAGGAAGGTAAGGAAGTGGAAGAAGACAGTCCTCCAGGGCCCATTGTCAAAGTGGCTCACTGAGCACTGAGCAGCAGCATTAGCAATGCCTGTCTTTCTCATTTTCATTAGCACTGTCTCCTGTGTCCCACATCCCTCCCCATCACCATCAGTCCACCCAGAGAGAGAGAGAGAGAGAGAGAGAGAGAGCGAGCTCACAGAGACAATGAAGGAGAGCGTAAAGAGAAAGAGAGGATGACGAGAGAAACTGAGAAAAGGGAGGGGAGAGAGAATAGAGAGCGGGTGAAGAGAGCGACAGAGACCGAATGGGCAGGGGAGCATAACGCTTGGCTTATTAGTAACTGCAGCACATCAAACTTAGGAGACTCAAAGTTTGAATTCCCACGGAGCACGCACACTCACTCACTACTGAATCCCGACTGTACATCTCCACTCCAGCGTAGGGTATCTTCAGACATGCAGAGACAGGAGACAGGAATTTCTCTTGCATGCAAAAGTGTTCATATGGTTTACACATTGGGGGAGGAGGGAAATGGTGTCAACTTATCCTCTCATTCCACCTCTCTCCATTGTTCTCTCTTTGTCTGATTCTGTGCGTCATTCTCTCCTTAGGTGCAGAACTTAGCCACTGTGAACAAAGGAGATCAATCACTGTTCACCAATCAGCTAAGCTCTGTACCTGGTGGGAGAGTGGTCACTGCCTGACTGGTGGACACTCACACAGACACACCATGCACATGGACACCCACATAGACAGACATAATCCAAAAGTTTGCCCCTCCCCCCTACATGGGGCCTCTCATCATCACCCACACAAACACACCCTGTCAGATCATCATGTCTTATTTGACGTTATTATTGCAAGCGGCTGAGCGGTGGAGCCTCCGGTTGTCATAGCAGCTGGCAGGGTCTGGCCTGGGTGGTAATCCCTGGCAATGTGATTTTATCTTAAGTCACAAATCAGCACGCCAGGAACCCTCCCAAAGCAGACATGAAAGACCAGGATACTCTCTCTTTCTTTTCCTCTCGCTTCTTCTCTTTCTCCCATTCTCTCTCGTTTCTTCTCTTTATCCCTAGCTCAGTTGTGCCAGGAACCCGCAGAATCCTGACATTAAAGGCGAGACCTGTCAATCCTCGCTCTCCCTTTCTCTCACACCGTCTCTCCCTTTCTCTCACACCGTCTCTCCCTTTCTCTCACACCGTCTCTCCCTTTCTCTCACACCGTCTCTCCCTTTCTCTCACACCGTCTCTCCCTTTCTCTCACACCGTCTCTCCCTTTCTCTCACACCGTCTCTCCCTTTCTCTCACACGTCTCTCCCTTTCTCTCACACCGTCTCTCCCTTTCTCTCACACCGTCTCTCCCTTTCTCTCACACCGTCTCTCCCTTTCTCTCACACCGTCTCTCCCTTTCTCTCACACCGTCTCTCCCTTTCTCTCACATCGTCTCTCCCTTTCTCTCACACCGTCTCTCCCTTTCTCTCACACCGTCTCTCCCTTTCTCTCACACCGTCTCTCCCTTTCTCTCACACCGTCTCTCCCTTTCTCTCACACCGTCTCTCCCTTTCTCTCACACCGTCTCTCTCTTTTCCCCCTCAGCGTCATCACACCAGTAACCATTGCAGCCTAGACATGAAAGGCCAAACCTGTGGCGTTCTCTCTCTCTCACTCTCCCTCTCCTATCCCCCTCTGCCATTCGCTATGCTCCGCTACACCGGCGATATGCCCCTCAGTAAGAGGATCAGGAGGGATTCCACAGGCATGTACAGGGCGAAGAGAAGGAGAGAGAGAGAGAGAGAGAGAGGGGGTGAGAAAGAAGGAAAGCTTGGACTGGCCGTCTTGTTATTGACGGACAGGGAGACATGTTATTGTGGACAGTGACAGAGAGCCACTGTGACAGGAGGCTGACGGACTGTGGCCTCAGCAGAGTGTGCGTTTCGTGCGCGCGTGTAAAGTGATTTGTCAGAGTAGACAGACAGAGCGCTCGCCTGGAAAACCTTTCTCCTCCCCTCTGCACACACATAAAGCTGTCCTCGGTGTTTGTGTGGATGAAAGCACCTTTCCCGTCTTGCTCTTGCTTGGCCACGGCCTGATAAAGGATTTATCTATCTGTGGGGTGAGGCCTGTATGTCTCTCTGCTTGACCTGGACAAGCATTTAGCAGCACCTCCGAAAAGAACCGCCTTCTCACATATACAGTGGATTTGGAAAGTATTCAGACCCCTTGACTTTTTCCACATTTTGTTACGTTACAGCCTTATTCTAAAATTGATCAAATAGTTTTTTTCCTCACCAATCTACACACAATACCCCATAATGACAAAGCAAAAACAGGTTTTAAGATTATTATATATTTTTTTACAAATAAAAACAGAAATACCTTATTTACATAAGTATTCAGACCCTTTGCCGTAAGACTCCAAATTGAGATCAGGTGCATCCTGTTTCCATTTTTTCATCCTTGAGATGTTTCTACAACTTGATTGGAGTCCACCTGTGGTAAATTCAATTGATTGGACATGACTTGGAAGTGGGCTAGGTAGCCTGAATGGCCCGTGCTTTCTTAGGACAAGTTCTAGTGTTCCTGCTCTACTCCTTTAAAAGAGACCCGTCCTCACTCCTCCTCCCTCTTGGTCTGAATCATAAATCTCTCTTCTATTCTCCTCGTTGGGAGGGAAGAAACAAATAAAACCCTTGCTGTTATGAGAAGCCGGACACCACCTTCCCTCCCAGTGGGTGACAGTGCAGTTACAAACACACACACACACACACACACACACACACACACACACACACACACAAACAGAGGAATTTCAGGGTAAACACAGTAAAAATCTGCACAGGGCTAACCGGAGACACAGTCCTCTCTCTCTCTCCTTCTCTACTGTCTGTTTGTTTGAGGAACACATTCCCAAATTCCTGCCCTGACAAACACATCCTGACGGCGCTCCTGAGAAACCACAGAAAAGGCAGCGTTCTGAGCTCTCTCTCTCTCGCTCACACACACACACACAGAGAGAGAGCTCAAGGAGGAATGTGTGAGAGAGGTGGCCAAGTCACTACACCCAGAAACAAAGAGTCCTTTTACAGTAGCACTCCGAAACAAGACCCATTACACACATCTAAACGTGGCAGAGGAGCTAGAGAAAACATAGCACTGAAGAGGAAGTATATGTCTGCCCACTATCTACCATACTGAGGCTAGAGATAATACAAAATAGTTTCAGAGCAATATGATCCCACTTTAACCAGGGCATAATCAACAAGGGACCATTATCACTTTTAACATAATAATGTTCAGAAACAAATGGTACCTATAATTTTGAGACGGCACAGCTGGGTGGGTCAGTACCTTTTGTGTGCCACCTCATAGGACCATCTCCTCTACCACTCTGCGAGCTGATTGGTCCATTTCGTTCTGGACCAATGAGAAGCAGCGCCTGGCCAGAGCCTGTTGTCTAGAGTCCTCTTGAATCATCAGCTCCCCATACAGATAAACACCCATGGCCTGGAGAGACAACACACACAAATACAATCAGTCTAACATACAGATACACACCCACAACATGCTTTTGCACAAGAGTCTGTGTTGTGTGAGAGAGAGAGGCAGCGTGTGTGTGTGAGTGTTACCTGGTCGTGTATGAGGAAGTGCTCCACATCTCCATAAGCCTGAGCGTATTTGTGTTTGACCACCAGCTCACACCAGCGATGCCTCACCTGAAACACACATATTGGAAGAGCTCATGATAGGAGACATACAAAACATTTTAGACCAGCAAGCTCTCCCTCTCTCTCACACACTCACTCTCTCTGCATGTGTGCGTGCGTGCGTGTGTAGGATGGTGCCTGGCCTTTCTCCCAGAGGATCAATGGGAGCTCTGTTACCACGGTGACCGGAGAGATCAGAGACTGGCTCTGTCCCCGCCTCCATCATCATCATCCCTCCTCATGTTTTTGCGTGCGTGTGTGTGTGTGTGTGTTCTAGTCTTACGCTGTTATTCTACTAGCCTCGTGACTTGAGTGATTTGTGATTTAATGCTACCGGGGGGGGGGGGGGGGGGGGGGGGGTCTCTCTCCTAGACGATAAATTTACCTAGATGGAAGCAGCAATACTGAGGATTATTTGTCCTTCTTATGTCTCGCTTGAGGATTCACACACCCACACAGATGTATGGACAGACACACACATGCGCACACACTCTGTTTTCCCTTCCACCTGGTGTGGGGGCGTGAGAAGCAGAGCCGGGCAACGCTCCTTGGATAACAGCGTCTCTGAACGCTCCCTTTACCTCTGCAGCCTTCTGAATAAACATGAGCTTCGTAGGCCTCAGATGACCCCTCCCTCTCTCTCTCTCTCTTATAATTTAAACCGGGAATTGATTGAAAGTTCCAGGAATTTTGCAACCGTAGTAATATCACATCACTTACTGCCATTTCACTGTTCTTTTCCCTCTCTTTCCTGCTCTTTTTTCCCACCTTGCTCTTTCAATAGGTCCAGCAGCATTTGCTTTTTCAGATCCCAACCTCTTCGTGTCTCTCATTTTTGCAATCAATCAATCCTGCTCGTGACATCCTGGATATGTGTGTGTGTGTGTGTGTGGTGTAATAAATGTAGGAATGTCCTGTGTAATTGGTGCGTCTCCCCTCAAGAGAGAGACAGAGGCCCAGTGAGGGGGGTAAGAAGGGGGTGAGAGGGGCACCAGGCAGCTGGCTACCCCCAGGGCTCTCCCCAGGAATGCAACCCTGCACAGAGAGCAGCTGCTGGGGCTGCGCGGGGCAGCAGATCAGGGTGGCCTGGAGGGCATTCAAAGAGATACGCACATTAATTACAATACATGTTGGCCTAAACTTGCTGATCATGTTCCTTCCCTGCACTGTAAAGGGGTTGCTGTGAATTTGACAGTAACTTACAGGCAGCTAATTGGCAAGTAATTTACTGTATTTCGTATTGCAGTAATGTAAATATGGTATCAAAGCAAGTACTATGTAATGACAGTACAATATCGTAGAATTGACTGTATTACACTGTAAAAAAGTAAATCCTACCGTAATTGTAATGTATTAATGAATGAATGGATGAATGAAATAAATTAATTGACGGGAGTGAGGTTTGTATTTCAATGTATTGTTATTGTAATTACAGGGGATTGGTGCAAGCAGGATGGCTGCAAGGTAATGTGTTTACATATCACAGCATATCAATGAATATTTAGTGTTTTATATCCCTTCCATTTCTAAAGGCTTTAACAAGCCAGCAGCATACCACCCTGCATACCACTGCTGGCTGGCTTGCTTCTAAAGCTAAGCAGGGTTGGTCCTGGTCAGTCCATGGGAGACCAGATGCTGCTGGAAGTGGTGTTGGAGGGCCAGTAGGAAGCACTCTTTCCTCTGGTCTAAAAAAATATCCCAATGCCCCAGGGCAGTGATTGGGGACACCCCCCTGTGTAGGGTGCTGTCTTTCAGCTGGGACGTTAAAACACTCTCTGAGGTCATTAAAGATCCCATGGCACTTATCGTAGGGGTGTTAACCCTGGTGTCCTGGCTAAATTCCCAATCTGGCCCTCAAACCATCATGGTCACCTAATAATCCCCAGTTTACAATAGGCTCATTCATCCCCCTCCTCTCCCCTGTAACTATTCCCCAGGTTGTTGCTGTAAATGAGAACGGTTCTCAGTCAACTTACCTGGTGAAATCATTTGAAAAATAAACAAGGCTTCCATACTGGGAGAGACTACAAGGCCAAAATGCTCAACCATTTAAGGTTCAAGACTTAATACCAATCTGTCTCCTATACATTTTAAATGGGTAAAAGCACTATTACCAATGGCTGCAACAAATATAGGCACTTACAAGGCACGCCAACAATACCATGCACCCACTAGTGGTCAAAAGGTTTTTGGTGCTTCAAAAATACAGTACGGTACAGCACTGTATTCTGCGGGATGGAATTACAGTACCATTCAAAATACAGTGATCCTTTCCCCGCCACCACAATTTTACCACAATGCACCATCATTTACATTATACTACAGTAAAAGATTTTCACAGTATTTTATTGTTGATAATATCCAAAATGTGTTAATAAATTACAGTTTTCCATTATAGTCTGGTAAAAGGTTACTGTATGTCTAAATGATTTTTAAACAGAGTAAAACATCTTTATGAAACGTAGATGCCAACCCTGCAGTTCTCTGTCTATCTGTCTCTTTCTCTCTCTCTGTCGTCCTCCTCCTGCTGCTCGCCTTCTACACATGAGGAGTGTCTTTGGTGTGGTTTGGTGTAACAGACTCCTTTCCTCTCTGACAGGACCCTTCAACCTAGCGTGGGCATTAAGGCCTTTTGTGGTACAATGTGCCCTGTATGCTTGACCGACAAATGGCCCACACACACACACACACACGTACGCACGCATAAGCACCAACCCACACATCACGAGACACACATGAAAGGAAGCGAGCCACAGTCACGCATTCACTCTCATACATGCACACACATACAGTACTCATACAGTACACTGCCACATGCAGTCACACACACACACACATGGGTCGTTCCACCTCAAAAACCACAATAGGATTTCGACATCCACAATCTCAGATTGTTCTGCTATGATTTCTGTTGTTAGAAACGGGTAAGATTGGCATTTTTGCAACATTGTTTTGTTGAAATATAATTAGATCTCTGAGAAATTAAGCTAATTGATTGCAACCAAATTGGCAATTTTCTCTTATAGTACCTAACATCTGATTTGGACCAAGCTTTTTTCTAACAATGAGTTAAAACATGAGAAATTCTAAGAAATGGTCAAAAGCCCTCCACGGGCCCCCCACACCAATCCCACCCCAACAATGAGTATATAGTATCAGTTCTCTATGTTTGACAAGTAGTATGGAGCTGCGGCTCGGAGTATTGCTTCTTCATACTATGTAATGTATTCTCAGTGTATTTGGTGATGTTTTTATCCCCTGTTCAGAGAAATTAGTCATTGAAGTTGTTAGGGTTATGTACCATCCTACATCCGTGGGTAGCTTTTGACCATGTCTTACTTATTGTTAGAAAAAAGTTTGGTCATAATCAGATGTTAGGTACTATATTTATTGAATATTATATGAATCGTATAAATAAAAATGGCCAATTTGGGTGCAATCAAATTAGCTTAATTTCTCAAATATCAAATTGTATTTCAAATTAATAATGTCGCAGTAATGCTTATCTGACTACAGAAACGACTTCAGAACAATCTGAGATGGTGGGTGTCATGACTTGCTGAAATGAAATGGAATGACCCACATGCGTTGAAGCCAGTGCTCGCACGCTATCCTTCACACTACATTAAATGCTCACGCACATCTCACACACATTCTACACCATTCAAATGGAAGGACGGAGCACTAACCATAACAGACAGCACATCAAGCGTGATGAATTTGCACACTTTAACCAGCTACACCTCCATGAAGTAAACACTGCTAACCTAACATAACAGGAGAGAAGTGACGCTGCACTTAAGCTTTTATTTATTTAACCTTTCAAACACATTGATCATTCATTTTGTGGAAAGGTTGGAGGGTAAGAAAGAAAAAGCATTGGAGGAATGGCTGGACACACGTGCGCATGTGTCTGTGTGACCACTTTTAGGGACCATTTAGTTTTTTCCCCTGGTATTTGTACATCTCTGTTGGCCTCCTAACCCCAGCCAGACTGTAGAGGCCTAGACAGAGACCTTCTCATGTTGAACCACTGAAGGCCAGCCAAGTACTGTACACTCACATCCTTTACAGTCTTTTATTCTTACACCCAATTGATTCTTAGAAGTGAAGCACATTCTCAGTAGGAAGTCTTTCATTCCTGGCTGAAGATTTTCATTATTTTAATAGGTCCCAAACAAAAGATGCTCAGTTCTGTTCAACTAAAACGTAATGGTGTTGATAATGTAGCCCTACAGTACATACAGTGTACAGTATACTGAACATTTTACAGCACCAAACACTAACTGCATGACTACCGTAAATGAACTAACATCTGAGCTACACATCAATTATTGATTTCTCCTTCCAAAAAGGTCATATACAGTAATGACTACGGCTTCATATAAGAGGGGGAAAAATGTATCAACTAATTCTTTTCAAGACAGGGCATGTGTTAAAGACAGCTTAAGTTGTTTAGTTTCCAGCCTTAACACAGCTGTGCTTACTCTGACTGCTGCACTTAATGCTAGAGTACAGTAAAGCCCCTACACACACACACACACACACACACACACACACACACACACACACACGTAACTCCCACCACAACCCCCCACACACCTTATCCTACGCATAAACACCATTAAAGTGTAAAGTTAGCTAACACACTTTTGTACATCGCGCTGTAACGTACAATTGACCTTATTTTAGCTCCCCAAAAACGTAATACTTCCAGGTCAACTGTAATATGAATACCATTGTAAAGCACAATTTATACCCCTTTCCAGCCAAATCAATGACAAGACCTTCATGCTGCCCGTCTTTGCATTATTGAAGAAGGCAATGAGCTCCGTCGGGTCTTTTTAAAAATGACGGGTGGAGAAGGGAAACCTACTGCGTCCCAGCTAGCACAGTGGATCTGGCTAACGTCATGTGGCCCGAGTCTGGGCCGCCTTCGGCAGCATTACTTATGGCTGGCTACGATGCAGGGATTGAGCTCGGGCCGATTCCAGTGTGAGTTATCTGGCCCAAATGTATTACTTGGGGCTCGGGCCGATTGGGGCTGCTCTCTGGAAGATGATTGCACGGGCTGCTTTACATAATTAACATTTCATTATTTATTTTTCCAAATTTTCTCATTGTTTCTGTGATCAAAAAAACACAATTAACATTTAAATGACATTCTTTAAGAGTCCAGTGTAGTATTTTAGTATTTTGTATTTCCTTGGTGCAAGGCAATTGATAAGCATTAAAAACTTTGTGGATGGAACCTCCCAAATGGTGCAGCGGTCTAAGACACTGCATCGCAGTGCAAACTTAGGGGTTTTGTCCTGTTGGAAAAATGAACCTTCGCCCCAGTCTGAGGTCCTGAGGGCTCTGGATCAGGTTTTTGTCAAGGATCTCTCTGTACTTTGCTCCGTTCCTCTTTCCCTCCAACCTAACAAGTCTCACATTCCCTGCCAAAGAAAAACATCCCCGCAGCATGATGCTGTCACCACCATGCTTCATTGTAGGGATGGTGCCAGGTTTCATCCAGACGTGACGCTTGGCATTCAGGCGAAAGAGTTCAATCTTGGTTTCATCAGACTAGAGAATCTTGTTTCTCATGGTCTGAGAGTCCTTAAGTGCCTTTTGGCAAACTCCCAGAGGGCTGTCATGTGCCCTTTACTGAGGAGTGGCTTCCGACTGGCCACTCTACCATAAATGCCTGATTTGTGAAGTGCTGCAGAGATGGTTGTCCTTCTGGAAATTTCTCCCATCTCCACAGAGGACCTCTGGAGCTCTGTCAGAGTGACCATCGGGTTCTTCGTCACCTCCCTGACCAAGGCGGACATGAACTGTTCAGAGGAGACTGGGTGAATCAGGCTTCATGGTCAAATTGCTTCAAAGAAACCACTACTATTTTTTATTAAACTAGGCAAGTCAGTTAAGAACAAATTCTTGTCAGCTCAGGGATTTGATCTAGCAACCTTTCGGATACTGGCCCAACGCTCTAACCAGTATGTGACCTGCCGCCCCAAAGGACAACAATAAAATAAGAGACTTTCTTGGGTCAACAAACACAAGCAAAGGACATTAGACCGGTGGAAATCTGTCCTTTGGTCTGATAAGTCCAAATGTGAGATTTTTGGTTCCAACCGCGTAGGTGAACGGATGCAAATAGTCTGGGCAGCCATTTGATTAGATGTTCACGAGTCTTATGGCTTGGGGGTAGAAGCTGTTTAGAAGCCTCTTGGACCTAGACTTGGCGCTCTGGTACCGCTTGCTGTGTGGTAGCAGAGAGAACAGTCTATGACTGGGGTGGCTGGAGTCTTTGACAATTTTTAGGGCCTTCCTCTGACACCGCCTGGAATAGAGGTCCTGGATGGCAGGAAGCTTGGCCCCAGTGATGTACTGGACCGTACGCACTACCCTCTGTAGTGCCTTGCGGTTGGAGGCCGAGCAGTTGCCATACCAGGCAGTGATGCAACCAGTCAGGATGCTCGCGATAGTGCAGCTGTAGAACTTTTTGAGGATCTGAGGATCCATGCCAAATATTTTCAGTCTCCTGAGGGGAAAAAGGTTCTGTTGTGCCCTCTTTATGACTGTCTTGGTGTGCTTGGACAATGTTAGTTTGTTGGTGATGTGTGCACCAAGGAACTTGAAGCTCTCAACCTGCTCCACTACAGCCCTGTCGATATGAATGGTGACGTGCTCGGTCCTCCTTTTCCTCGGCCCACAATCATCTCCTTTGTCTTGATCACATTGAGGGAGAGGTTGATGTCCTGGCATCACACGGCCAGGTCTCTGACCTCCTCCCTATAGGCTGTCTCTTTGTTGTCGGTGATCAGGCCTACCACTGTTGTGTCATCAGCAAACTTAATTATGGTGTTGGAGTCGTACCTGGCTGTGCAGTCATGAGTGAACAGGGAGTACAGGAGGGGACTGTAGGAGAGCACTCATCCCTGAGGGACCCCTGTGTTGAGGATCAGCGTGGCGGATGTGTTGTTACCTACCCTTACCACCTGGGGGCGACCCGTCAGGAAGTCCAGGATCCAGTTGCAGAGGGAGGTGTTTAGTCCCAGGGTCCTTAGCTTATTGATGAGCTTTGAGGGTACTATGGTGTTGAACGCTGAGCTGTAGTCAATGAATAGCACTCTCACATAAGTGTTCCTTTTGTCCAGGTGGGAAAGGGCAGTGTGGAGTGCAATAGAGATTGCATCATCTGTGGATCTGTTAGGGTGATATGCAAATTGGACTGGGTCTATAGTTTCTGGGATAATGGTTTTGATGTGAGCCATGACCAGCCTTTCAAAGCACTTAATGGCTACAGACGTGAGTGCTTCGGGTCAGTAGTCATTTATGCAGGTTACCTTAGTGTTCTTGGGCACAGGGACTATGGTGGTCTGCTTAAAACATTTAGGTTTTACAGACTCGCACAGTGAGAGGTTGAAAATGTCAGCACATGCTCGGAGTACATGTCCTGGTAATCCGTCTGGCCCTGCAGCCTTGTGAATGTTGACCTGTTTAAAGGTCTTACTCACATTGGCTGTGAAGAGCGTGATCACACAGTCGTCCGGAACAGCTGGTGCTCTCGTGCATGTTTCAGTGTCATTTGCCTCGAAGCGAGCATAGAAGTAGTTTAGCTCGTCTGGTAGGCTCATGTCACTGGGCAGCTCTCGGCTGTGCTTCCCTTTGTAGTCTGCAATGATTTGCAAGCCCTGTCACATCCGATGAGCATCAGAGCCGGTATATTACAATTCAATCTTAGTCCTGTTTTAACACTGTGTCTGTTTAATGGTTCGTCGGAGGGAATAGCGGGATTTCTTATTAGCTTCCGGGTTAGAGTCCCGTTCCTTGCTCTAGTCTTTAGCTCAGTGCGAATGTTGTCTGTAATCCATGGCTTCTGGTTGGGGTATGTACAGTTGAAATCTGAAGTTTACATACACTTAGGTTGGAGTCATTAAAACTCGTTTTTTAACCACTCCACAAATTTCTTGTTATCAAACTATAGTTTTGGCAAGTTGGTTAGGACATCTACTTTTTGCATGACACAATTAATTTTTCAAACAATTGTTTACAGACAGATTATTTCTCTTATAATTCACTGTATCACAATTCCAGTGGGTCAGAAGTCTAAGTTGACTGTGCCTTTAAACAGCTTGGAAAATTCATGTCATGGCTTTAGAAGCTTCTGATAGGCTAATTGACATAATTTGAGTAAATTGGAGGTGTACCTGTGGATGTATTTCAAGGCCTACCTTCAAACTCAGTGTCTCTTTGCTTGACATCATGGGAAAATCAAATGAAATCAGCCAAGACTTCAGAAAAATAATTGTAGACCTCCACAAGTCTGGTTCATACTTGGGAGTAATTTCCAAATGCCTGAAGGTACCATGTTCATCTGTACAAACAATAGTACACAAGTATAAACACCATGGGACTATGCAGCCGTCATACCGCTCAGGAAGAAGACACGTTCTGTCTCCTAGAGATGAACGTACTTTAGTGCGAAATGTGCAAATCAATCCCAGAACAACAGTAAAGGACCTTGTGAAAATGCTGGAGTAAACAGGTACAAAAGTATCTATATCCACAGTAAAACGAGTCCTATATTGACATAACCTGAAAGGCCGCTCAGCAAGGAAGAAGCCACTGCTCCAAAACCGCCTTTAAAAAAGCCAGACTACGGTTTGCAACTGCACATGGGGACAAAGATCATACTTTTTGGAGAAATGTCCTCTGGTCTGATGAAACAAAACTGTTTGGCCAAATGACCATCGTTATGTTTGGAGGAAAAAGGGGGAGACTTACAAGCAGAAGAACACCATCCCAACCGTGAAGCACAGGGGTGGTAGCATCATTTTGTGGGGGAGCTTTGCTGCAGGAGTGACTGGTGCACTTCACAAAATAGATGGCATCATAAGGAGGACAATTATGTGGATATATTGAAGCAACATCTCAAGACAGTCAGGAAGTTAAAGCTTGGTCGCAAATGGGTCTTCCAAATGGACAATGACCCCAAGGATACTTCCAAAGTTGTGGCAAAATGGCTTAAGGACAACAAAGTCAAGGTATTGGAGACCATCACAAAGCCCTGACCTCAACCCTATAGAACATTTGTGGGCAGAAATGAAAAAGCGTGTGTGAGCAAGGAGGCCTACAATCCTGACTCAGTTACACCAGCTCTGTCAGGAGGAATGGGCCAATATTCACCCAACTTATTGTATTGTGGGAAGCTTGTGGACGTTAAAGTTAAACAATTTATAAGCAATGCTACCAAATACTAATCGAGTGTATGTAAACTTCTGACCCACTAGGAATGCGATGAAAGAAATAAAAGCTGAAAAAAAATCATTATTATTCTGACATTTCACATTCTTAAAATAAAGTGGTGATCCTAACTGACCAAAGGACTTTTTACTAAATATGAAAAACGGAGTTTAAATGTATTTGGCTAAGGTGTATGTAAACTTATTGATGAAGCCAATGACTGATGTGGTGTACTCCTCAATGCCATAGGAAGAATCCCAGAACATATTCCAGTCTGTGCAAGCAAAACAGTCCTGTAGCTTAGCATCTGCCTCATCTGACCACTTTTTTATTGACAGAGTCACTGGTGCTTCCTGCTTTAATTTTTGCTTGTAAGCAGGAATCAGGAGGATAGAATTATGGTCAGATTTGCCAAATGGAGGGCGAGGGAGAGCTTTGTACGCGTCTCTGTGTGTGAAATAAAGGTGGTCTAGAGTTTTTCCCCTCTGGTTGCACATTTAACATGCTGGTAGAAATGAGGTAAAACGGATTTAAGTTTCTTTGCATCAAAGTCCCCGGCTACTAGGAGCACCGCCTCTGCATGAGCGTTTTCCTGTTTGATTATGGCAGTATACAGCTCATTGAGTGCAGTCTTAATGCTAGCATCCGTCTGTGGTGGTATGTGGACAGCTACGAAAAATACAGATGAAAACTCTCTAGGTACAGTGCCTTGCGAAAGTATTCGGCCCCCTTGAACTTTGCGACCTTTTGCCACATTTCAGGCTTCAAACATAAATATATAAAACTGTATTTTTTTGTGAAGAATCAACAACAAGTGGGACATTATCATGAACTGGAACGACATTTATTGGATATTTCAAACTTTTTTAACAAATCAAAAACTGAAAAATTGGGCGTGCAAAATTATTCAGCCCCTTTACTTTCAGTGCAGCAAACTCTCTCCAGAAGTTCAGTGAGGATCTCTGAATGATCCAATGTTGACCTAAATGACTAATGATGATAAATACAATCCACCTGTGTGTAATCAAGTCTCCGTATAAATGCACCTGCACTGTGATAGTCTCAGAGGTCCGTCAAAAGCGCAGAGAGCATCATGAAGAACAAGGAACACACCAGGCAGGTCCGATATACTGTTGTGAAGAAGTTTAAAGCCGGATTTGGATACAAAAAGATTTCCCAAGCTTTAAACATCCCAAGGAGCACTGTGCAAGCGATAATATTGAAATGGAAGGAGTATCAGACCACTGCAAATCTACCAAGACCTGGCCGTCCCTCTAAACTTTCAGCTCATACAAGGAGAAGGCTGATCAGAGATGCAGCCAAGAGACCCATGATCACTCTGGATGAACTGCAGAGATCTACAGCTGAGGTGGGAGACTCTGTCCATAGGACAACAATCAGTCGTATATTGCACAAATCTGGCCTTTATGGAAGAGTGGCAAGAAGAAAGCCATTTCTTAAAGATATCCATAAAAAGTGTTGTTTAAAGTTTGCCACAAGCCACCTGGGAGACACACCAAACGTGGAAGAAGGTGCTCTGGTCAGATTAAACCAAAATTGAACTTTTTGGCAACAATGCAAAACGTTATGTTTGGCGTAAAAGCAACACAGCTGAACACACCATCCCCACTGTCAAACATGGTGGTGGCAGCATCATGGTTTGGGCCTGCTTTTCTTCAGCAGGGACAGGGAAGATGGTTCAAATTGATGGGAAGATGGATGGAGCCAAATACAGGACCATTCTGGAAGAAAACCTGATGGAGTCTGCAAAAGACCTGAGACTGGGACAGAGATTTGACTTCCAACAAGACAATGATCCAAAACATAAAGCAAAATCTACAATGGAATGGTTCAAAAATAAACATATCCAGGTGTTAGAATGGCCAAGTCAAAGTCCAGACCTGAATCCAATCGAGAATCTGTGGAAAGAACTGAAAACTGCTGTTCACAAATGCTCTCCATCCAACCTCACTGAGCTCGAGCTGTTTTGCAAGGAGGAATGGGAAAAAATGTCAGTCTCTCGATGTGCAAAACTAATAGAGACATACCCCAAGCGACTTACAGCTGTAATCGCAGCAAAAGGTGGCGCTACAAAGTATTAACTTAAGGGGGCTGAATAATTTTTCAGTTTTTGATTTGTTAAAAAAGTTTGAAATATCCAATAAATGTCGTTCCACTTCATGATTGTGTCCCACTTGTTGTTGATTCTTCACAAAAAAATACAGTTTTATATCTTTATGTTTGAAGCCTGAAATGTGGCAAGAGGTCGCAAAGTTCAAGGGGGCCGAATACTTTCGCAAGGCACTGTAGATACAGCATAAAACCAGCCAGCTGTATGTTGGTAATGTCATTGTTCAGGCACGACTCCGTGAAGCATAAGATATTACAGTTTTGAATGTTCCGTTGGTAGTTTAATCTTCCTCGTAGGTCATTGATTTTATTTTCCAATGATTGCACGTTAGCTAGTAGAACGGAAGGCAGGGGGGGGTTTATTCGATCGCCTACAAATTCTCAGAAGGCAACCTGACCTCCGTCCTCTTTTTCTCCGTTGTCTCTTCACGCAAATGATGGGGATTTGGGCCTGTTCCCGGAAAAGCAGTATGTCGTTCACGTCGGGCTCGTCAGACTCGTTAATAGAGAAAAAAAGCTCCTGCCAGTTCGTGGTGAGTAATCGCTGTTCTGATGTCCAGAAGTTATTTTCGGTCATAAGAGATGGAAGCAGCAGTATAATGTACAAAATAAGCTAAAATTTTAAATTTAAAATATAAATCACAATTGGTTAGGAGCATGTAAAACGTTAGCCATCTTCTCCGGCGCTGTCTAAATTGAGATGGTTTGGGATGAGTTGGACCACAGAGTGAAGGAAAAGCAGCCAACAAGTGCTCAGCATATGTGGGAACTCCTTCAAGACTGTTGGAAAATAATTCCAGGTGAAGCTGGTTGAGAGAATGAATTCATATGTGTTATTTCATAGTTTTGTTGTCTTCACTATTATTCTATTATGTAGAAAATAGTAACAAAAATAAAGAAAAACTCTTGAATGAGTAGGTGTGTCAAAACTTTTGACTGGTACTGTATGTATTATTCTAAATATATATATTCGTAAATATATTATTGTCCCCTAACCCTGGAGTAAACTACATCAATACTTAGGTTTCTACTTCCAGCTTATTCATACTATATCCACTTGTGTGTGCAGTGTTACCTCAGCGTCCTGCTTCGGTAGATCGTAGGTTCTCTTGATCGTATGCAGTGATGTCACACTTAGCTCCTCCTCCTCCAGCAGAATCTCCAATAGCAACACCAGCTGCTCCGGCATCACCTAGGCAACGTAAATAGAAAGGAGGGGTTATTTGTGGGTCTCAACATGATCGACAACATCAGTATGATTTACTTAACTTCATTTTGTTTGAGGGGTATTTTATGAATAACACCGAAACACATTAATATCAGTCTCTTTTCAGCAAACAGTCACTGATAATTCAACGCCACTGGATGGGTTATGAAGAGTGACAAAAAGAGAAACTCGTTAAAAAAAAAAAAAAAGATCTGCAAAATATTAAGATAATGCCAAGGCAAATGTTCAGAATATAAGGGAAACAGTGGGGGAATGTTTAGCGTTTGAAGTGGAGCTGTGACGGAGGGAGGCAGATGAGTTATTCTGTAGACGGAGTGAAACAAGAGAAGAAAAGAAAGAGGAAGAGAGACACGATGAGTCTTGCGAACGTCTCAACAGCACACGGTCACAAAGAAGGAACTCCTTTGATTGAAGTTGTTCTCTGCTGAGGCCCAAAGCTTTTCGACTATTAAATATCATTTGATACAAAAATAAAGCAGATTTCCCATGACTGAATAGACTATTGAACAGGGGAAGACAGTAAAGAGAAGATTAAAGAAAGAATATGTTAGACACATTCATTTCTACATTTGTTCTGTTGAGATAGTGCTGATTAATGCTGTGTTATTCTAAAAGAGGACTTCCAGAGAGACACCCCCATGGTGCTGTGAGCTGTGCCTAGCCTTGCCTGCCTCTCCCTGGGATAGACAAGACACATATTCCTCCTCTCTGGGATAAAATAAAGGAGGCTCCATAGAGACTGATGTGAAAATGGAGCAGTGTGTGTGTGAATATAAATGGGTGGAGGCCAAGCTGCTATTCTTACTCCATTATCACATTATGATCTGGAACTGGCTCTCTCTCCACACACACACACACACACACACACACACCTTTTCTACATTAAATGTATTCTCTTTTTTTTGCCTCTCCTTTGCATTCCTCCCTTTGTCAATCTTTCTTATCCACAACAAACTTTTGGTAAGGAAATACCAGGAGAACTTTTGCCCTACCAGAAAGCTCTCCATTTCAAACACAGGGAGTATTTGACCATTGGTTGGTCTGAGAGAATCCCATTCAAAGCCTCAAGTCAAGCAACTACAGCCTATACACTGACAGTAAATTAATGTGGATACTCTGCAAATAGATCTCTCTCTCTCTCGCTCTCTTACTGTACCTCTATCTGTCCTGTTTCTGTCTTGCTCTCCTCACCTCACTACTCCTCCATTTTGTGAGAGCTAACCGTTAGGTCCCTCCATCTTGAAGGGTCTCTGAGAGGCATGATCCAGTCATAAAACCCCTAATTTCAGCCTGCCTGCCTGCCTGCCTGCCTGCCTCACACACACACACACACACACACACACACACACACAATCTGTGTGAGCGGTTCACGTGAGCTTCGTGTGTAGGGGAGAGATAGGGGAGAGGTTACCCACTCTAGTGGGAAAATGCTCACAACACCGAACTATTGGGGCTATTGTTAGTCTCAGCCCTAACCCGATCATGAGATCAAACAGTGTGTGTGTGTGTGGTGCCACCCTCGGCGCCCTCTCCAAGGGTAGGGAGTTCCCAGGCAGGGAGATCACCTTTTCCCCTCCCGATAACACACAGGCGTGCACACGCACACACACGCACGCACGCACACACGCACACAACACCACTTAGTGAGGTAATGTGTTTGGTCTTGCTTGTCTGTTTCATACTCCTCCACATCCATCCTTCCATTCAACCTATCAAAACCCTCCACAACTCCTACTCAGAAATACACTGACGAACACTTACAAACACTACTCAGAGTGGCATGAAGAGCAATGGCCATTTAAGAGAGGCTTGGTTTAAACCCTCTGTTTTCTCCCCCATATTTTCATGCTTATGTCTCCGCCCCTCTCCAAAGTGGTTACTCCAACCATGACGCCCCCCCCCCCCCCCCCCCCCCCCCTCCCCCTCAGCCTTGTCTAATGGTATGTTTCTGCCTCATCAGCCTCAAACGCCTGGTCTGGACTAGGAGAACCATCATCATTATCATTCTTGCTTGGAGGATGACTTGCTGTTTTGGAGGTCAGTGAAACGGGATTTAATATCCACTGATCTCAAACATACAGACTGGCGTGTTCACACACAGTGGCACATTGAATACCCCATTGTAAGAAGACATGTCTCCCGACGTCAGATGGGAGCGCCCAGAGCAATAACCACACTAACATAAGATAGTGATAATATTGTAATATATGACACCGGGAATGGAACCCACAACCCACAACCTAAAGCCATGCTTTACCAACTGAAACATGTCCAGTAATAGAACAGTAGCTGAGTGTAATAACACTCCCAAAACCTTCCTGCTATTACAGACAGACAGAATCCTGTGATCGTTCATAACTTCCATGGCAACGACACTGGATACCACACTAAGCAACCTGTGCGTGTGTGTGTGTGTGTGTATGAGGGACACCGAGAGCTTCTTTATCTTTGACCTTTTCTCTCTACCTCTCCACCCCTCTCTCTCAATCTTTTTCTCCCCCTTAAAACACCTCTTCTGTCATGGCTCGTTGAGAGAGAGAGAATCACTGCTATCGTGGCATCCACATAGTTCCGACGTTTAAATCATGTGGTTGTTATCAACGTTACTGCTACCAACATCTCCCGGAATATCCGTATCGGTACTAAGTCACATTGGCATTTCAATGAGCTGTATGTCTCTCCCCTGCTGTCCGTATCCCTCCCTCCTTTACAGCGATTTGAGTATGTGTGTCTCAGAATGCTAGTTCAGTCACAATGCATTATGGGTGATGGAGACGTGGAATCACTGTGACATTATAAAACCCAACAGTGATTTCTCAGAGGCCATTCAACCGCGCGTGTGTGTGCGCGCATGTGTGTGTGTTTGTGTGTGACAGACCATTCAGTCGCTCCATTGAATTTTATTTCTGTCTGACCGCAGACTCGTAAAAGCTCTCTGGCACCAGCGTCTAAACGCCTCAGCCCCCCGCCTCAGGTACTAGAGTTACTCTTTCTCCATTTTTCCCTTTCCCCATTTCTAGCTTTAATGTTAGTCAATCTCTTTGACTACCCCTCCGACCTCCATCCCTCCCCTCCTCCTTCCCTCCCCACCCTCTCATTTATCTGGCCCCTCTCAGCAAGATTTCCTCCCACATAGGGAGAGGTGACTTTATTGAATTATAGATCACATGTAAGCAGGATGCCTCTCACTGTGTGTGTGTGTGTGTGTGTGTGTGTGTGTGTGTGTGTGTGTGTGTGTTCGAGCATTCATACAATTCATTGAATGATTGGGCAAACAGTGAACAACAAGAGGGAAAGGTTCTTTTTAGTGAGTCACGTGTTTCTCTGTTGGACTTTCAGCCCGGGGAACCAGAGCCGACTCTCTGTGCTGATATCAATCTGTGCAGATGACATCACAGCTGGGTCACCTTAGAGATAGCGGATGCCTTAGAGTGATGCCCCTCATGTTTGTGATATCACTCTCTGTTCCCCTCTCCTCCGGGATGTTCTGCTTTTATCACAATCATAACATGCTCTGGGATTGAGATGCTTAAATGCGGCGCGTGCGTGTGTGTGTGTGTGTGTGTCATTTTATCTTGATTAGAAGGATAAACCCCCCAACACAGCTTGCAGTGTATGCTAAGCCTGATTGTGAGAAGCACACACAAAGTGTCTCAACCGCAGACAAGGCTGCTGATTTATCTAGCAGGGAGGGACAGACAAGAAGGGCCTAGCAAAGAGACTCCTGCTATCACTATGGGACATTCACGACACGTACCATACACTGTCAATTCACTCCATAGACACATCGTCATCGCTCCTCTTTCACCCCAGCTGTCAAACTAACCCTGATTCAGATGTCCATCCTACCCATGCTAGATTACGGAGACATCATTTATAGATTGGCAGGTAAGGGTGCTCTCGACTGGCTAGATGTTCTTTACCATTTGCCACCAATGCTCCTTATAGGACACATCACTGCACTCAATAGTCCTCTGTAAACTGGTCATCTCTGTATACCCGTCGCAAGACCCACTGGTTGATGCTTATTTATAAAACACTCTTAGGCCTCACTCCCCCCTATCTGAGATATCTACTGCAGCCCTCATCCTCCACATACAACACCCGTTCTGCCAGTCACATTCTGTTAAAGGTCCCCAAAGCACACACATCCCTGGGTCGCTCCTCTTTTCAGTTCACTGCAGCTAGCGACTGGAACGAGCTGCAACAAACATTCAAACTGGACAGTTATCTCCATTTCTTCATTCATAGACTCAATCATGGACACTCTTACTGACAGTTGTGGCTGCTTTGCGTGATGTATTGTTGTCTCTACCTTCTTGCCCTTTGTGCTGTTGTCTGTGCCCAATAATGTTTGTACCATGTTTTGTGCTGCTTCCATGTTGTGTTGCTGCCATGCTGTGTTGTCATGTGTTGCTGCCATGCTATGTTGTTGTCTTAGGTCTCTCTTTATGTAGTGTTGTGGTGTCTCTCTTGTCGTGATGTGTGTTTTGTCCTATATTTATATATATTTTTAAAAAAAGGTTCAATAAAAATAAATAAAATGGACATCACCCCACAGCATCACACCACCATGTGTGTATCAAATGTGTTTCATGCGTGTTTGTGTGATCAGTGTGACCCATTGACGGTATATATGAATGGACAAAGCCATTGACCACGTCACACCATCATTCTTATGTGAAGCCTCTATAGCGCTTTGAAACCAACTGAAGTCGGTTAAGATGGCGTCTCATGGAGACATAACATGCGCCGTTTGAGATACTCCAGGAAGTGACATTGCAGCCTACAGTAGCTCAGTGCTACATCCGCTCATTTGAAATCAAAAATAAAATAACATTTATTGCTCACATACACATGGTTAACAGATGTTAATGCGAGCGTAGCGAAATGCTTGTGCTTCTAGTTCTGCAGTAATATCTAACAAGTAATCTAACAATTCCCCAACAACTACCTAATACATACAAATCTAAAGGGGTGAATGAGAATAAGTACATGTAAGTATATGGATGAGCGATGGCTGAGCAGCATAGGCAAGGTGCAATAGATGGTATAAAATACAGTATATACATGTGATATGAGTAATGTAAGATATGTAAACATTATTAAAGTGGCATTATTTAGAGTGGCGTTGTTTAAAGTGACCAGTGATCCATTTATTAAAGTGACCAGTGATCCATTTATTAAAGTGACCAGTGATCCATTTATTAAAGTGACCAGTGATCCATTTATTACAGTGACCAGTGATCCATTTATTAAAGTGACCAGGGATCCATTTATTAAAGTGACCAGTGATCCATTTATTACAGTGACCAGTGATCCATTTATTAAAGTGACCAGTGATACATTCATTAAAGTGACCAGTGATCCATTTATTACAGTGACCAGTGATCCATTTATTACAGTGACCAGTGATCCATTTATTACAGTGACCAGTGATCCATTTATTACAGTGACCAGTGATCCATTTATTAAAGTGACCAGTGATCCATTTATTAAAGTGACCAGTGATCCATTTATTACAGTGACCAGTGATCCATTTATTAAAGTGACCAGTGATCCATTCATTAAAGTGACCAGTGATCCATTTATTACAGTGACCAGTGATCCATTTATTACAGTGACCAGTGATCCATTTATTAAAGTGACCAGTGATCCATTTATTAAAGTGACCAGTGATCCATTTATTACAGTGACCAGTGATCCATTTATTAAAGTGACCAGTGATCCATTTATTAAAGTGACCAGTGATCCATTCATTAAAGTGACCAGTGATCCATTTATTAAAGTGGCCAGTGATCCATTTATTAAAGTGGCCAGTGATTGGGTCTCAATGTAGGCAGCAGCCTCTCTGTGCTAGTGATGGCTGTTTAGCAGTCTGATGGCCTTGAGATAGAAACTGTTTTTCAGTCTCTCTGTCCCAGCTTTGATGCACCTGTACTGACCTCACCTTCTGGATGGTAGCGGTGTGAACAGGCAGTGGCTTGGGTGGTTGTTGTCCTTGATGATGTATTTGGTCTTCCTGTGACATCAGGTGCTGTAGGTGTCATGGAGGGCAGGTAGTTTGCCCCGGTGATGCGTTGTGCAGACCGCACCACCCTCTGGAGAGCCTTGCAGTTGAGGAGGGTGCAGTTGCCGTACAAGGCTGTACCCGCAGGGATGCTCTCGATAGTGCATCTGTAAAAGTTTGTCAGGGTTTTGGGTGACAAGCCAAATTTCTTCAGCCTCCTGAGGTTGAAGGGCAGCTGTTGCGCCTTCTTCACCACACTGTCTGTGTGGGTGGACCATTTCAGATTGTCTGTGATGTGTACGCCAAGGAACTTAAAACTACTAAACCATTTACTAAAACTATTTATGCTTCCCATTCGAAACAGTTTGAGCAGTTCGTGCATATATTATGACAACATTTTGTGACGTTTCTGTTGTTGTTGTTGGTATCTTAAAATGAATTTGTTCTATTTTGAGGAAGTGTATACTGGCTACAGCGTCTCAAAATGGACAAACAGTACTATTGGCGCTTTTTTCTCATTTTCAAGCGAAGGTTTTTTAAGGGAGTATGAGAGCACACTCGTTTGGCTCACCTAGCTGAGTTCCGATAGGCGCCAGCCGAACAAAGCATGCGGATCCTTAACTCAAGTTGAATGCCGACCGGGGTACTGTAGATTTACATTAGCAACTAAATTATCCTCATAACTTCACATGTACGCAATGTTTTAATAATCGGTTCAAGGACATCTGGTGTATTAGAAGAAATTGTTGGTACCATGATTGTCTTTACATTTTTTACTTATTTACACGAAGATTTACATTTTTTGGGTAGGGGATCCGGTTTTCTGCAAACAATGCCTGCAGTACCGCAGTCGGACTTGATCGTCCGTGGCTTCAATCAGAGGGGGCAGTCGTTCTACCCTGGAGTGGCCTCAGGACCAGGTTCCCCACACAACTGTTCTGGGAGGTACCCCCAGAGCCTCACCCATTCTCTCACCTCTCAACCCCCTGTGACCTAACGCTGCTCTGTGATTGGCTAGAGCCTCCTAGGCCCACTGCCTGATTGGAGAAGAGCTACTGCGGCCCACCCTGTATAACACACAGCAGCTGAGAACACACACACACAAACACATAGGAAAACACACATATGTGAACACTAGCATCTGAAGTGTGTCTGCACCAGCTTTAATGT